>NC_072488.1:33767500-34067500 GCF_027574615.1 Eptesicus fuscus | reverse complement strand
GGTGAACAATTATTTCAAATTTGTTTTATAATTTATGATTTTTTTGTGTGATACCAAACTCTTACTGCACCCCTTTCTACCCCTCTGATTGTATCTCCTCTTCTGTTCATCAAGCCATTGTTGACTGGCAATGGAGAAAAAGTATCCAACTGAACCACCTTTATGTCTTTGGGAAACAAAACTTTTATTCATGAACATAGCCTTGGTCCTGCAAATGACAATTTTCAGAATTGTACACAAATATTTCTGTCTTTGAGAAATAAGTAAAAAAGTATTAAGGTGATGTTTTTAAGAACTTTGAGAAATGTTCCTAAATTAACATAAAGAGTGCATCCTATATAATAAAAGCCTAATATGCAAATTGACCGAATGGCAGAATGACTGGTGGAACAACTGGTTGCTATGATGTGCACTGACCACCAGGGGGCAGACGTTCAACGCAGGATCTGCCCCCAGCCTGCAGGCCCCAGTCCAGCCAAGGCAGGTGCCAGTAGGGGCCCCTGATTGCCCCACTAGTCGCCCCGCAGGAGGAGGAGACTGGCGGCGGCGGTGGGGGCAGGACTGGCAAGTGGGCGGCACCAGGCTGGCCAAGGCAGGTGTCAGCGGGGTGCCCCCCCCAACCCCCGATTGCCCCACCGGTCACCCCATAGATTGGCCCTGATCTCCAGCCATGCCTAGGGACCCTACCTGTGCACTGGGCCTCTAGTCTCTTAATAATTCTCTGGAGGATGGGGCATTTTGTTTTTCTTTACAACAAATAAGGCTTTAAAAAATACTGTTCCCCGATAGAGAAACATATCCAGAGTTAGTGTCTCATGGAGTTGTGATATTACCCCCATTTAGCCAGGTACTTCTTGTTCTCACTTGGACAGGAATGTCATTTAGGCTTTGCTTGCTATCCATTTCAGAAGACAAACTACAATGTTTACGTTTTCCTTATTAAGCAATTGATATGGAGGTGGACTCCTGAAGTGTCCAGTTTCTGTATGAAATTCTGTTTCATGAGAGTAGGACACTTCTGTCTTGACTTTTTTTCTTTTTGTATCAACTTGATGGAAGTATACTGTAGATACAATAAACTGTACCCAGGTAAAATCCAGGTAGCCACCACCACAATCAACGTGCAGGGCATCGCCAGCCACTTCCTCAAAATACCTCATACCTCTTTGCAGTCACTTTCCATTTCATCACAGCCCTAGGCAACCACAGATCCCTGTTCTGTCACCATGTTTAGTTTGTATGATTGTCTTTTATTTTTTTTAAATATATTTTATTGATTACAGAGAGGAAGGGAGAAGGATAGAGAGTTAGAAACATCGATGAGAGAGAAACATTGATTGGCTGCCTCCTGCACATCCCCCGCTGGGGATGTGCCCACAACCAAGGTACATGCCCTTGACCAGAATCGAACCTGGGACCCCTCAGTCCGCAGGCTGACGCTCTATCCACTGAGCCAAACCAGTCAGACTGATTGTCTTTTCTTGAATGCACCTTCTTGGGATTGAGTTCCTTTTGGGGGAGATAAACTCTATGGTTGGAATAAAGGAGAAGACAGAGCCAGGGCATTTATTTAAGTACATCTTTCAGCACTAAATTTTTATGGAAGCAGGGGTTTATCAGAAGCCACAGGCTGGTAGTTAGTAACTTTCAGATAATGGTTAACCAGGAATTACAAAATTGGAATGAAATTGGGACATTTAATGCAAAAGCATCCAAGGAGGTAGTTCAGGATTTGCAGAGGCTTTGATGAAGTAAGTTTTCCTTTTTTTTTCTTCACATGAGCTTGGCCCTGTGCCTTTAGCATTACTAAGCTAAATGGGCTCCAGTATTTAATTTTTACATATTTACTATTCAGAAGTGAGTTGGTAGTTTTCCTTGGGCCATGTAAACTTATGGGATATAAACTCTTATTTTTAGGAGTGCAATAATGTGTTCTACTCATATTTGGAACATGGCTAAGGGACAGGGCAAGACTACTCATCCCATTTGGCTTTAGCAAAATAGTTCTGACCACTGGACACTTGACTTTTATATGGCCAAGAGTCAAGTGCTATTGCTGAGATGTTTGCAGAAGAACTGGCCTGAAGTTACCTGGCTAGTATTTTATGCTTATGTCAGAGTCCAGAAATAAACATTCCATTTCTTTCTCTAAATCTATTTGTGTCCTGGATAGCCAACTGACAACATTCATTCTCTCTCTCTCTCTCTCTCTCTCTCTCTCTCTCTCTCTCTCTCTCTCTCTCTCTCTCTCTCCCTCTTTATAGCAATTGTTCTGCATGAAGAAATGGCCCTGTTTAAAACTCCTTCACACTGAACAGTCTCCTGGGTAAGAAGAAAAATAGATTTCCAGTCTTAAAAAATCAAATGGCCCTATTCAATGTCAGTCTCATGACTTCCCCCCACACAATATCAAATTTTGTTAAATCGGGTTCTTATCTGTTTCAAAGTAAAGGTGAGAGGTTCCTATAGCAGGACTGTCCTAGACACGGGTTTTCTAGGTTATAGAACTACCTTTTCATATTGTTTAGAGGAAGAAGTGACTTTTAACCTTTTGATGCCTAAGTTTCTTTTATTCTTTTTAAAAAGGTTAAATGAACCCATCTCTTTTTAATTTAACCTATTGAGAAATTTCTGGGGACCTAATTTACTTAAAGCAGGAAGTTAGATGTTTTTCCCCTCTTTCTCCCTGTTATTCTTCCATCAGCGAGAACTGTCGTATATGCAGATTATTGAGAGAGCACAGATGCTATCTGGAAAGGTGGCTTTCTTAAAAGGCACCAGTAGCATTAGTGTCATGTCGGAAGCACCCATTTGTGTCAACTATGCAGACCTTTCAATGGAAAATTGTGCTGTGCTACCTTTTAAAGTATGAAATGCTAATTTGGGATTTACAGTTTTTGAACTGGAGGGCTGCATTTTGCATGGGATTTTGTTTAATTTCCCAGTGAAAAAAGGCATTTGAAACACAACTGCCTACAGCCAACTGTCAACAAAAATCAACTGTAATAGCACAGAGCCTGTCACTGATGTATGTGGTGATGTGGTAATCTTCTCAATTGAACTGGATATTTCTTCCTTGCACAAAATAGCTAAAAGTCTCGCTAGGCATTTACGAATATCGGGAGGTGTTATTAGACTGATAATGGGGCCGGATTAAGGAAGTGTACACTGGTTCAAAGTGTCAGTTAGGGAGACACAGAATGGGACGATGCATGGCCCTTGATAGAAGGGACTGTTCGTATTTCAGGTTTGCTGAAGATTTGAGCGATAGCATGCTGAGTTCCATCTGCTGTGAAAGCACTTTCTGGGGGGTGGGGGTGGGGGAGGAGATAAAGTTGTTATGCTATTTTTCCCCCAGAAATCTGTTTTTGTTTACCAAGAGAGTGAACTGAAGAATCTCTGAAAATGTAAGCAAGGAGGGCAGAGTAGGGAAATCTGCTGGGGTGAGACTGGTCAGTCTTCTTCTCCCCTTGACATTGAAAGCCAGTGGGGTAGCACTGGCGTCTTTTCTCTCTCAGTCCTTGACTGTCTAAGAGCTAGGAGAAGAGAGTTGCTGCATTTTTGTAGAGGGGCACCCCCCCACACACTTTGAATTCTAAATAGCAACTGGCAAACAAATTCAAGGCAAAAATAAAGCTGCATATAACCTATTCTTTGGCAAGGCACAAAGTTGGCACTTATTATTAGCTGTCATCAAAACATGGCATTATTGAAGCTTCTTATATCAAAAGGGGATTTAGAATCAAATGGCACTTTATGTTATCAGTTACTTTTTTTTAGTATTGAAAGTGAGCCATATTCATAGCTGGCCCCACTATTTACTAGCTCTATGGTAGCTCAGCTCTCTGTCATTAAAATTATTCACATCAAAATTGGATTAATAATCATGCCTACCTCATGGGGATTTTGTGAGAATTAAATAGATGTAAAGCACTTAGAGCACTGCTTGACATATACTAAGCATCATATGATTAGCAGTTATATTATTATTATTATTATTATTATTATTATCATCATCATCTTCACCAATACAAGCAACATATTCGCTATTATCCAGTACACATGCCAAAAGGATGGGAAGAGGATATACTATTACATATGTTGCAGAACCTGTTGTGAAAGGTATATTTATATCTATAATCATTATGTTTTTTTTACATGTAGATGGGAAACTGCATTATCTGAGCTATGTAGAATATGTTCCGAGACACTTACTAATCACACCATGGCTAACGGGAACGTGGCAGTGCCCTGTCCTGTTTGTGCACTGCCTGCACCCGGCCTTCCTCTGGGCCCTTCTGCAGCCCTTGCTCCTCATGTGACCCTGATCTACTCCCTTCCCTACTTGCCTTTGCCAATGAAAACAGAACAAGGATGGACCTCTGTTGGACTGTGGCTCCGGACGGCCATGCCAGTGATCATGTCTTGGCACACCCCTAAGAGAACCCAGGTTGAGCCAATCTGATTCTGTTCTCCACAATTCTGTGATTGGGTACTGAGGTAGCCTTGTTGATTGTCAGTAGGTGCCCAAATTTAAAGACTAGAAATTGGAGAGGAGGGTAGGGTTCAACATGACCTTGGCGGTTATGAACAAATTAAAGTGACAATGAAACAATGGAACAAAGAGAAAAGCAGGCAGCACGCTGTGGAAGAATCTCCGAGGCTGCCTGTTTTTCTGTTTCCTCAGCTGTCAGGATTGGCTTGGCAGTTTTTCCAGATCCCAAGAGACCTCTTTATGTTCCGACAACTAACTTCCCTTTCTACCAGGAAAGTGTTTTTGCTCTTTGCAACCAAGTAGGGTGCAGAGGGTCTAAGGTTCCATGTGTGAGTAGGAAGTGAAGTTTTCTGCAGATGAGTAAAAACACAGCATATAATAGAATTAAAATAAAATGGGAAAAGTGGTCAATGAGGGAAATTTTATTATCTATATTCAAAGTCTTAGGAATGAAGGGGTGGTAGAGATAAAGGAATGAGCAATTATTTGTAGGGTCTAGTGTACTGATAAGATTGCCACACACATGGTGATTACTTTTTACTGAAGTAGACAGATGAATAACAAGTAAGTACAAATAAACATGGTAATTATAGACTGAGAGGACTTCTATGAGGGAAATAAATAAGGAGTAAAATTAGGAGATCCGTTGTAGGTTTGGTGAAGTGTGTTCCTTAGAACAAAATGATTTTACTGGGCAATTGCCAGTGATCTCTGAGTACAAAATTCCCCTATGGTCTTGATCCCTTCCCTTCCTCTGCTTTGGCCAGTGATGATGGACCAGGGATGGATCATTGATGGAAAAGTGTGGCCCAAGATAGGCATTGGTGTAAGTATAGATATGTACTGTATCAACTCTGGATAGATATGGACCACTTCTAATATATGTGCCAGATAAATACGAGCCACTTATTTTTTAAAATATTTTTATTGATTTTTAGAGAGAGAGGGAGAGAGAGAGAAACATCAATGTGAGAGCAAAATATCGATTAGCTGCCTCCGGCATGCCCTCCACGAGGTTACAACTCAGCAACCTGAGCATGTGCCCTGACTTGGAATTGAACCCACAACTTTTTGGTGCATGGGGTGATTTCCAACCAAGTGAGTCACACTGGCCAGGGCAATGTGGACCACTTCTAATAAGACAGTTTTTCTGCCTTTATAAATATATCATCAAAATCATCAAAGGTTTAATTTTCTAATAGGAATGGATTTGGGTAGTGGATATTGGAACAAATTAATGAGCCTACCTTCTACTAGGCAATGTGCAAGATCTTTTTGCACACTTTTCTGATTTAATGGACAGAGCTACCTACTGTCACCTTGTAATCATCAGTATTTATGAATTCAGTGGCTGCCTGGGTTTTGGGCTTCTGTCTGGATCAGGGAGAGAGTGTTTCTCTCTGGACCAAATGGGCTTTAATCTTCTGCTTGTTTCTTCTAGTATCAAGTTCTAGCCTGAATACAGACTTTTAATGAATAACCCATATGTAAATAATTAGTATGAAAGAGGAATTAACTATCATTACCCAATTGCTTTTTTAGAAATGATTTGCTATTCAGTTTTAAGCTTTCCAACTATTTTGATGGAGATCCAAGTTGGAGAAAATAAGTGTGTGTTTTTTTGGTTCTCATTATCACTTCCTGTTAAAACTGCAGAGTTAATTTCCAGAGGTAGACATCCCGTCTAATACTTATGATAGGAAGTAGAGAGATTGCTGTTCTATGACTTCAAGATCATTGAATACCCAGAATAAGCCTCATACAGGGTACCAGACCCATAATGGTAAAAGCAAAGAGGGATCTAGAATGTTGGAGTGGGAATACACCATGCACGATGTTGCAATTATGAAGCAACAGAACTTATTGAGCATGGAAAATTCCATCACAAAATAGATGAACAGTTCTCTTAATTCTTTCCCAGGATGCCAGACAAATGGTCTCAGCAGGAATTTTCTCTTCTTCAGGGTTTTAATTTTTTTTAAGTCAAACAAATACTAAAAGCACACTGATATGTAAGCCTTTGGGTGGGGAAGTGAGACCAAGGACTACTTCTCCAGAAGGCGAGTGTTGAGTGATTGGGGAGTTTCTCCAGGGCTGCTGATCTTCACATCCAAATGGGTCCTTGGGTGATGATATTTTTAGTTCTTTTTCACTGTGCACTTTTCATTCAAAGGCACTTAAGTATCATAATAAAGAAGTGCAATCACCCCAACTCCCCCCAACTATCCATCACAAATGACATATCATGAATTAATTCTTTCAGGCAACGTGGTGATACTCTTTCCTCAGTCCCTTTTTATCCCAAATAAGCAGGTCTCTATCTACTTCTCTTTGTAGACTTGGGCTTGGACAAAGTATGAGACCAGCATGCATTTTTCTTCTCATGGAGCTCAGTGCTCTCTGATGCTCATCAGACCTTTTCAACAAGTACTGCTCAGACCCTGCTTTGTGGAGATACAGCAGTAAGCAAGACAGAGGGGGATCTCAACTCATGTTCTTGGGAGGAGGACAGATCATCACATAAATATAAATAAACAAGGTCGTTATAGATTGTGGTGATTGCCAGGAGAGAAAAAAAGAACGAGTAGAATTAGAGTTTTTAAAAGTTTGTTCTGCTAGTGCTAAGGGTCATCCCCTCCTCACACCAAACTTCCAAGGAGCCTCCTGAAGTCTTTGACATGCACAACTGACTTGTATGTTGTTGTTTTTTTTTCATGTTTACATAAATAGCTATGTAATTGCTACGTTAAACCTTTTTTCATTTCTGAATACATTCTCATCCCTAGGTCTCCCTCTGTAGACATTTTTAGAATTGCCAATGAGGCCAGATTAAGCAATTTTCTTGACAGAAACGACCTAATACACAAATTCTACTTTATTAGCCTGGAACCCCAAAAGGACAAGTACCAGTGTGGTAGTTATTTGCATACACCTTTGTCTTCCCTACTAGATCATGAACTCCTTGAAGGTAGACACGAATCTGGGCTTTTTTGGGGTCTTCCATGATATTTGGCATGATGTGCACATAGTAGGAATTCAGTATATTGCTCACTGAATTCAGTTGAATTAGCAAAAGCACAGGCTCTTGCCAAAGGTATTAGCAAATGCATGTTTGAAGAAAATTAACTGACAATTAAGATAAAACGTCAGTATTCACATGGATTTTGGCTGAGCAGATGCATTTCCTTACTGGTGAACATAAGGCTTTGCAGACCAGTGAATCTGGTATCCCAACATTCCTTGCCAGGGAGGCATGGTAGGGATGGAGGGGAAAGAGTGTGGGCTGACTGCAGATTTTGGCAAGTGGTAAGAACTTGAATCTCTCCTGCCAGAGTCATAAGCTTCTGGTCTGAGTGGCAGGAGGTATGCGAGAGAAACTGAGAGATCCTAGGATAAAACCTATGGAGGTGCTGAGGCTATTTCTGTTTTGGCTTGAAGTTTGTGAGAACGCTGCACTGCCCACCCCTACTGAGTTATTTCAGGCATCTTCTCTGAGCACTCTCTTTCAGGAACCTGGTTCAAATGATCTCTTAGTTGAGACCTTATGATGTGCAAGCTCTACACAGTGAGCTGGGAATACAAAGATGGACACTCCTTGCCCTTAGGTAACCTCTATTCCCATCTGAGAAGCAGGATTGAACATGCAACCAGTAAGGGAAAGCCAGCTGTGATACATGCCCTGCCCTGAGAGCCCACCTTTGTGCATGCATATGTACATGTATGTGCACACACAGATGTGGCACACAGACACAGACACACACGCTAGTACTTTCCCACAGGGATGAATCACAGTAATTGCATCAGGCCCCACGTTTGGGTAGTGGGACTTGAGGATGGTTCCAGGCTATGGCAGGGAGCAGGTTACAGGGCAAGGACTGATACAAAAGAGGGCTTTCCTAGCTGGCCTGGGTGTCATAGGCCTAAATTCTTCTCTGAGATAAATCCATGTGAAATGAACAATAAGAACACACAATCTATTCAATTATTTATTTGTTCTTTAGTTAAGAAATAATTGTTGAGGATGTGCTAAGTATGCGGGATGCCACAGAAGGAGTGAAAACAAAGATATAATCTAGCAGACATTAATGAAATAGTTCCACAAATGTAAAATTGCAACAGTGACAAGGGCTAAACTCCTTGGTGCTGTGAGGGATAATAATAATAGGGGCATTAAAGTTGTCAGGGAAGCCTTTCCTTAACTTAGCTGTTTTGCTCACAAAATGCTTTTGGGAACCTGGGGTGGGAAGAGAGGGTGTGCCCTCTATTTCATGTCTCCCAAGGTCAACCTTTGCCTCAGTATGTGAATGCATACACATAATGTAAATAGACTGGGTCTATCTTTCTATCTCTTTTCTATTGGTGTGTTTGTTTGCACACCTTTTGAACTATTTTTAATGTACCATGTTTACTCATCATCTCAAGAGATATGGGAAATGCAGTTTCTTCAGTCCCTCACCAGACATGGGAGGATGTTCCCAATGTGCTAGAAAACAGAACTGAGTGATGTATCACAAAACTTAGCCTGTATGTTGAATGATCCTATTTTGAATTGAGTTATCCTATATAATAAAAGGCTAATATGCAAATAGACCCAATGGTGGAACAACTGAACAACTGATCACTATGACGTGCACTGACCACCAGGGGGTGCGTGTGGAACATGGTAGGCATGGGCAGCAGGCAGTAGAGCATGGAACATGACGGGCGTCGGCTGCGGTGGGATGGTGAAGCAGGAGAGTTGGGGCAGCAGACCAAGGCGGCGAGCCTCTGGTAGTTACTCAAAATTCTTTGCTCCCGCACGCTGCAGTCCCTCCTGGCGCTTGCACCTGCTGTTGGTGTTGGCCCTGCTCACACCGCTGCCTGCACCAGCCCCAATTGCTTGGCTCCGTCAGCAGGTGCAAGCAGCAGCTACTGGCCCCGATCGACCCTGAAGACTTCTCCACCTCCCCCTGCTCCTGAGGGGCAATCAGAGCAGTAACTGCTGCTCGCACCCACTGCTGGCGTGGCCCCAATCACTCTGCGCCATCAGTGGGTGTGAGCGGGGGTCCGGCACCATCATTGCATGGGAGCGGGGCTGCTGGCAGACAGGGGACCATGGGCTGTGGTGGGAGGGGCCGGGCGGGGGTGCAGAGGATGGGCTGAAACCTACCCCTGTGCCCACCACAGCCTCACTGCCCACAGTTCCTTTCAAGGTGCACAAATTTGTGCACTGGGCCCCTGATATTAAAATAGAATGCAATGGAAGCAGCCTGGTGTATGGAACGAACAAGGATTTGGAATGCAAGAGGCTCTCCATTTGTCCAAGGGGTCTTAGGTAATTTATGTATCCCCCTGAGCCTCTGTGACCCCATCTGCAAGATGGGGATTACAGCAGCAGCTTCCTCTGAGTTTTTGTGTGAGGACTAAGATGGTATTTGAAGACTCTAGGACAGTGCCTAATAAGCTCAGTAAATATTTGTTTCCTTCCCTACATTCAGATTCTTGGGCCCTTTGATCATAGGTATGTCTACAAGGAGACACCTGCTGATTTCAATTTTTTTTTTTAACCATAGAAAGTGGGATTGAGGGAGAAATTAAAAAGGAATTTCCCTCTCAATCTAGGAAAAATGAGGTGCTTATACGCCAGCTTAGAAGAAGATTCCATAGAAAAGAGATGGAAGATGAATGTACAATAAAATGATTCAAAACACGAGCAGACTCTGCGTATGTTATGCACAGATGAGTTAATTGTTTTGCCTTAAATATATTTCCTGAAGAACAGAAGCCCGATCACAGCACATATCGTTATGTATTTTAGACAAACAGCACTTTGAATCAAATTATAGTACATGCATAAAATATTAAAATAAGACATTTATAACAAATCTTTCTAACTTAGGGCTCTGCTCTAAAATAGATTTATATTCAGATAAGCAATAGGTGCGATAAATGTGGTACAGATACCACAATTTAAATTGCAAATCACAGGGCATCATGGGTAAAGGGAATGCAGACTTGAGGTACTCAGGGAAACATCCAGCTATGCAGTATTTTTAGGTCTGCTGCCTGATTTCGCTTTGCAATGTCTGTATCTGGTCTGGACTCTACATTTGACAAATTCCAATATTTGCTCTCTAATACAGATTCTTTGCATTCCTGGCTTAAGTGATCTAATTTAACCCTTCATTTATTGTTCTTTTATCTATTGTGGAACTGTTTCCACTAAACAGTTCCCCAGAGTCTTCAATTATTTAAGTTAGTGGGGGAGATTTTGGAACGTAGTGTTTTTTAGTTAACAATATAGGCAGACGAAATGGGGAACAATATCCTTGCATGTGCTAGAGTGCTATCTACTTTGCCAGTTACCAGATCACCTTGTACTTCTAAAAAATATGTTTTTATTGATTTATAAAGAGACAGGAAGGGAGAGAGAGAGAAAAAGAGAGAGAGAGAGAGAGAGAGAGAGAGAGAGAGAGAGAGAGAGAGAGAGAGAGAGACTTCAATGTAAGAGAGACACATCCATCAGCTGCCTCCTGCATGCCCCCTACTGAGAATTCAGCCAACAACCCGGGCATTGCCCTGACTGGGAATTGAATCAGAGACCTCTTGGTGCATGGGACAATGCTCAACTGAGCGACACCAGCCAGGGCCAGTTTGTACTTTTTTCCTCCCTCTTGATTTGTTAGGTAATGTATAGTGAATGCGTCATTCGTTTGTCTCCAGGAATGATTCCTGTCTGAGAATATTAAACTTGATTCATTTATTTAGAAGAACTTAGAGGCTATCAAATTGAATGTCTACAGAGCTGAATGTTTCCTGGCTAGCAAGGCCTTCTAGAATTCAGGATTCCCTCCATGTCAGAAGCCCTCAGAAAAACCCTAAGGGATCAAGTTGAGTCTTAGGACTCTCATGGTATCCATTTCATGTTGGGGAATCCTTAGGTCCCAGCATCACTGAGTGCAGGTGAACAACTCTACTTGCCAGCAACTCTTTTCAAGGCTAGAAGCCTGTGAACAGAAGGCAGGAGGGGCTATCACAAAGGGTCAGTGACAGTATTTCTGAGTGCTGATCACTAAAGAAATCTCTTTTAGCCAACATTTTCCTTGGAGCTACTGAATTAAAACATCTTTCCTAAGCAAGGAGTAGCTTTACTTGGAAAGCTCTCTTCTTTCCCTGATCTGTATGCTGGAATTTTCTCTTCCCAGTCAGTATCGGCAATTTCATCTCAGAAAAAGCCTGTATGGCCATATTTCATTTTCTTGTAATGTATAGAGTTTTTAATGCTTAGGTTTCTGGTGGAATGAACTCACCTTCCTCTTTACCATTCTGCTTAGCATCATTATTTCCAAAACTTTTTAAAAAGTTGCTGCATTAAAAATAATAAAGAAGTAAATGCCTTCATATTTGAGATTTCATGTGCAAGAGTCAGTCACACTTCATGTTAGCCAACAAGGCCAGAAAAGACAGAAAAAACTGGCTATATTCGTGTTGTAAAGTTGTAGCCACCAAAATATGTCTGTCAGTGCTAACTTCCATGCAGGTAAGTACAGTTAGGACAGTTCTCAGGAAGAAATTAAATATATGGAATTAAATACATGTGTACAGATTATTCCTGGATCTAAAGTACCAGTATGGGTTCTCCATAGTCTGATTTAATAAGATCCAAGTGCATCCTTAAGATGGAGATGTTAGAGAGTTAGACCTGTGCCATCCATTACAATAGCCACTGGCCACACGTGGCTGCAGAGCCCTTGAAATGCAGCTAATCTTACATGAGAAGAACTGTAAATATAAAATACATACCAGATGTTGAAGACTTATTACCCCCAAAAAAGTAAAATATCTCAATGTGTTTTATACTGATTAATTATCAAAATGATAATATTTTAAATAATTGGATTAAATGAAATACACTATTAAAATCAATTTCCCATGTTTATTTTTCTTTAAAATGTGGCTATTAGAAAAAATTTAAAATTATATATGTGACTCCCATTATACTTCTCTTGGATAGTACTGAGCAAGATTGATGCCATGTAATATTGTAACTAATCCACTTAAAAGACTTTGGTTTCAGACAACTCCCTTTATTCTTTATAGCATCCCTAAAACCCATTGTAAATGGAGTCCTATTTTAAGTATACTAGAATACCTTGCTGGCTAAAGTAACCCCATGGTGAGAACTGCCATCTTATGAGTAATCACTCCCTACTATATCTATTTAATAGGTTTGCATTTCAAAGGTTTTTCCTGAAGCAAAGTTAACCAATTTTATCATTTGCTTTTCAACGTGATCTTTTTTTTTTTTTTTGTCTCTGAGTGAAGAGTTCCTGGCTTTTCATGAGATATATTTTCTTGTTTACCCATCTTGCTTGGACTCAAGTTAGACTGCCTGAGCTCAGCACCAGTACTTGCTAGTGACCTTGGACACATCCATCTTGCAGAGCTAAAGTTTTCTCATCTGTGAAATGGAGCAATAACTCATAGCTCACAGGGGAGTAAAGAGCATTCTATGAGATGATCATTATACTGGCCACATGGACCCAGTGAAGTGAGTTCCCATTCACTCCCTTTTGTTTTATGAATGTATGGGGCCCACATTTCTAGTCTAAAATGCTGATCACTAGTTCTACCCGCCCCCCCCCACCCCCGCCACTCCCCACCAAGGAAAGGCTATTTTTAGGAGCACTGTGACTGAAGCACGGATAAGCTCATGACACTTGTGAAGAGAATCATACATATGCTGCTGGCCTCTGTGTCTTAGCATTTGCTCTTCTTTTTGCCCAGATTACTCTCCTTTCCCCATTGTTCCCTTTCCCCATTGTCTTGTCTGTCTCTCGATGTCCAGATGGAGTGCTGCCTCTTATTCCAGACAGCACTGATTTATCAAGGTTGCACATTTTATTGCCAATACAACTGTTTATATCAAGTAGCAAGTATTTACCTGGTGTTTAAAATTCCAAGACTTATTTTCCAGTGATTTCAAGCATATTCATTTGGTTTCATCCATTGTATTTTGAAGGTCTACCCATTCCACAGCTCTCATTCATCTGCTCAAATAATACTTACTGGTTGACTAATAGAAAACCCTTTAATGCAAGAATATTCATTATAGGGAATGACCTAACAAGATATACCATATATCGTCTTTACAGATCTCTACGCTAAGTAATTGGTACACATACCAACATTTAAGACTATCTTATTTAATTACTAGTTCTAGGAGATACCTGAGTTACTAGGAAGATGACTTAGATAAGTTTCTGATTTAAGATCCTTTTGAGATTTTATATATATGTATTTCTAAATATATATATATATATATATATATATATATATATATATATGTAGATAGATGTAATCACATTACTAAAATGCAACTTCTATTTGTAGTCCTTTCTCAGTAAGGCAGTGGGACATTTTTGGTGCTTTCAAGTGAGCTAGCAATGTTGAATATGACATTCATGTCATTAAAAATAGTTAGCTGTTCTTGGCTACATTCACAAAGAAGTCCCCTAATGCTTCCTTTAATTGGCAGGATCTACACGTGGTCTCCATTTTGCAAATGTGCTCTGCACTGTGCGGCTGGAGCTGTGTATGTCTGCGTATGTTCTCTGTCGGTGACACTGTACCCTAATCAGACAATTGGTGTATTGTACTAGGACATACTGTATGCAGACAATGCCTCACCTACCACTCCCCCCTCTTTTTTTTTTTTAAACCCTGAAATATGGTTGATATGGTCCATTGCAAAATGAACCTATATTGGAAATGGCAAAATTGTAATGTAAAATATACCGGGGTCAGTGGGGTGTGCTGTTTTTTGCATATATTTTTTCTCCCCTGACCCATGCCATTCCCCTGCATACAGGGAAAAAAGCTTCATCTCACACAGAAATGTGATGTCCTTTACTGCCAGAGGCTGTTGCTGTTTTAAATGAGGAAAAAGCACAATGCATGAAGAAGGAAAATTAAAGCATATTCATTTTGGAAATTAGATATGGTGTCAGGAGACTCTCAGAAAATAGCCCCATTTGAATGGAGCCCCACACTACAAGACAGTTCACTGAACTTTTGACCACTATTTATGCTATGGAAGCTTTTGAAATAGGGAAGAGAGCAAAACATTTTATAGCTGCTTAATAGCTGTGTTCATTTTTCTTTCTTTCTTTTTTCCCCACCAGGCATTTGTCTATCCCTTCAGTGTATATAAGATATGCAAACACCATGTAGTTTATTGGCAGGCCTTTGTGTTAATGTTTCCAGGTTGGTTCCAAAATACACAGCTACTGCTTGAGAGAATCTCCCAGCCAACCCGGTGACCTTCCTTACCCTCCACAGCGCAGTCTGCCATCTGCCTGTGGCTGGTCTGGAATGGCTGGCCCCAGTCAGGGTCACACAGGCCTTGGGAGTAACAGTGACCTCTACAGAGGTCATTCTGCAAATGCAAAGAGAATATACTTTTCAAATTCCCATGGATTCCTTATACAAAATTGGACAGGGATGGGGGAGATGATGGCAAATGCACTTTGTCTAATTTCCCTCTTTCTATTATTTGGAAGGATAGTTCTCAATCTGTGATCATTTCTGTTCTGCTTCATTGCTTCCCTCCTGCAGAGCCCATCACACCAGGCAGGTTAAGTGGGATTCAAGGGCCCTCTAGGAAGGACAGCCTGGATTTTTGTTTCAACACTGAATTAGGAAGCACCTGCACAAATGCAGTAAGGGAAGAGTTAATCATGAATGGAGGGTTGGATCAGTTAGAGGTGGAAAAAGAAATCCAATTTGTATTTGATATTAGTGAAAAATATGCTTTAACTTTTATGCAGATATGAAACATGGAGCTAAATATTACAAATTACAGGTTGTGAGTCCATGTCAGCTTCATTATTGTTATTACTATTAATGCAATGATATCAAACCTAAGGGGTCACTGTGTTTGTTTAATTTATTTTCTGGGAAAGCTTAGCATTTCATTTCCAAGTGAGGACCTCTTCGTTGGCCTCTTGGTGACTTGCCCACACTGGCACAGATTGGGCCCCGCTTCTCTGGGGATCTGTGAGCTCCTAGCAGGCTCTCTTTCCAATCATAACCCGGCTTGATTCTCACTCCACCCGTTGGTCAACTACAGGTCTCACTTCCATCTGGAGGTGATACAATGCAGAGGTTTTAATGGGGACTCGAGGTGGTGTGAGAGCGGGATGCTGAGAAAAGGTTCAACAATGGAATCACTGTGCCACAGAGGCTGAAGTGTGTGTGAATGCTGACCTTCTGCGAATGTCCTTAGATTGGGAAATAGAGACAATCTGTCCCCACCCACGACTATGAACTCTTTACAGATTCACATCAGGGAAAACATCAATGTGGGGACATGTTGTATTTTTTTTCTGCCTATGCTCTGTGGTTTAAACTTGAGAGAAAGAGAGAGAGAGAATCACTCTCCTCCTCTCACACACACCCCCCCCCCCAGCATTATTCATTAGGATAATTTTTTTTTTCTTCTTTTGATGGGTGACTTCTCTCACTAGCCAGTGGCAACCCTTATGTGCATCTCTAATATATCTCTGCACTAATATATCTCTGACCACTGAAAAGGAGGTGGGATAGTGCTATAAGGGCCACTCAGAGGGAGGAGATAGTGCAGGGTCTTCTCAGGGCAAGAACTCCTCCTGACCATCTAAGTTCTGCCAGGTCTGGGAGGTTGTGATCTGGTGCTGACCTCAGACCACAGGCTGAGAGAAACCTGAGAAGTGCTTTAATCAAAATCGTGGCCTCCTTTGTTTGCTGTTCTCCCCGAGGCTTTTTGGCACTGCCAGTAGCCACGTTGCTTTTGCTCTGGTTTTTGAGAGGAAAGTCCCAGGGAGCACTTGGGCAATACTTTGTGCTCCATACCCCACACTACCCACCACCTACAGTCTAGAGCCCCATAAATGGGACTGAGATAGGATGAGGGGGAAGCCAGGAAGGTGAGGTCATGCTATTGGCAAAAACAAAACAAAACAAAACAAACAGACAAACAAAAAAACAGGCATCAGTACTTTACAGTTTGGTGCTGGACTTGGAAGGGGGGGAGGAGGGGGAGTAATGGACCGGGCTTGGGAAATTTGCCCGCCCTCCCAGGCTGCTTCACCCTCCCTTCCCTACCTCCGAGGACTTTGCTGAGGTGGAGCCCTGGACTCAAATGTCCTGGATGTGTCTCTTCATTCCTGCCGTGGCAGTGGATTATTCCTACAGTGTCACACTATTTGTGATGGCCCATGGTTCTCCTGCCATTGTGGTGGCTGATGGGGATGGGCATTTTAAATGATGAAAAAAAAAAAGGACAACAAGCGAATCCAGCAATATTAGCCATGATGAATTATTCCTTGCTATGAAAGGCCTATGAAAGAGAATGAGGAGATAGGCTAGGCAGGATTTCTGTTTTGCCTACTACAAATGGACCGATTGTAGCAAACATTAAGGATTGCATTAGTATAGGAATTTCAAGTCAGAGTTAAGTCTGAACATCACATTATGTTGACAGGGTTTAAATGTAAATTTGTCTCAAAGGAAAGTTCCCATCTGGTGCACTGTGGTTGAAGACCTTGTTGCATGCTGAGGTGTTTTCTGGGTCACAAAAGACCTTGCTGGTAGTTCCTTAGTATTTCTGTTATTCTTATGGTAGTCCATGAAATATGGCTTTTAAAAAATAGTTTAACCAGTCTTTATACAATTGGGTTTGGGTAAAGGTTTCAAGACTAGTGGATTGGTGGGAAGAAACTTGATGTAATAAAGAGAGGGGCAAACGAGCGTTCAAATCCCAGGACTGCCACTTAGTTGACTTCAAGGTCTTGGACAGGTCAGACTCTCCTGATCTCAATTATCTCATAAACGAAATGGGGTCAGAATCTCTACTATTTAGCACTGTTATAAGGATTGAGAGTGATATTGCATAATATTTACTCAATAAAGAAAGTATTATTATCATTATAGTAAGAGATCTTAGAGCTAGAAGAGGCTGTTAAGGTAGATTAGTTCAACACCTTCCTCCATCTTACAGAAAAAGAAACTAAGTTTTAGAGAAGATAAGCAATTTGTTAAGCAGCATGCAAATGGTCCAGCTTGACTTGATTCACATTGTCTTGATGCCCAGACTAATAGACTATCTTAGTCCCTTTGGACTGCTCTAATAAAAATACCATAGAGAGGCCACAACAAACATTTGCATCTCACATTGCTGGAGGCTGCAAGTTCAAGATCAAGGCACTGGCAGATTCTGAGTCTGGTGAGGTCTTTCTGCCTGGTTCATAACATCCAACTTCTCAGTGTGCCCTCACATGGTAGAAGGGTCAAGGGAGCTCTCAGGGGTCTCTTTTATATGGGCACGAAT
Source organism: Eptesicus fuscus (assembly GCF_027574615.1). Lineage (NCBI taxonomy): Eukaryota > Metazoa > Chordata > Mammalia > Chiroptera > Vespertilionidae > Eptesicus > Eptesicus fuscus. The sequence continues at coordinate 34,049,657 of NC_072488.1, read as the reverse complement.
CCCATCATGAAAGGTACACTGTCATCATCTAATAAGATCTCAAATGCCCAACTACCAACGCCATCACACTGGGTATTAGGTTTCAACATATAAATTGGGGGGAACCCAATATTCAGTCCACAAACATGGACTTACTTCCTCTTTATCGTTTTGCAGGTCAAACCTTTGATGTTGTTGAAGATGAATGCTAAATAAGAGTTTTCTTCAAGTGTTTATATATTTTTTCCTGATTGGGTTTTTCTAATAAATTCTTTTAGATCTTGAACCTTGGGTGTCACTTGATTTTCTAATGCCATTGTCCTTATTGGTCTAGAACTTGGATTCCCTTCAGCTGGATACTTCATTACTTGTCCACTGATTCTTTCTTATTTCAGCCTGGTTTCCCCATAGAGGATGAATTTCTTAATCACAGGGGCCATGCTATATATTTTCTTTAACTTAGTAATTCCCAGAGTTTTGTTTTTTTCTTTCTTCCTTTCTCCCTTTTTATTTTCTTCTTTCTAATAAGGGATGGATATACATCTGTGAACATTTTAGTTTGCCAAGAACTTTAAACAGGCTCCTTTTATCTATTAACATCATTTCATGAACAGAAAGTTCTTTGAATACCATAAAATAGAAACAACATGATATTAAACTTAAGAGCTCTATTCAAAAAAGAAATATCAGCAGAAGGTTGTGGGCATTTTCCATGTGTAGGTCACTTAAAAATTTGTCACAGACGAGCAGAGGCCCATACATGAGCAAATAGGACTCATTTGTCGAAGGGACAGGAGATGGGTATCAATGTAAAATGGACTACCTTAACCTAACATGGAGACAACAGTGTGGAACTGATTCCACAGGGCTGTTATGAGGTTCAAATAAAACCATATTCTTTAGACATTCTGTGGTTCTGTGCAAATATAATGGATTATGATTTTCATATCAGTAATCACTTCTTGAACATTATATATAATGTTATAAATACCAGTATAGAAGAGCTTTATAGGACAGTCATACCCATGTAAAACAATGGGAATGACAATAACCATGGCTTCTAGTTGTAGGCTAGTGAACACAAAGGACTTTGGGAATACAGTGGAAGAAATGATCATGGCCTTTTCTTCTGACAGAGTTCACATGAACAACACCACCCTCTCATCCCACCTCCTGCACTGACACTACCACCAAAGTTCTTAGCCCTAATACTGGACTTTTGCTCACAAAGAACTTCTGATCAACTGATTGTCTAAAATATCTGGGATAGCTCCCCAGAAGGGAATCTTGCTGGCAAGGCAGTGATGCTAGAAACTAAGTAATGTAGAGCTGTGTACAATGATTTAAAAAAAAACCACACCTATCTCTCACTCATTGTTACCATATGTATGATCCCTAAGCAAACATTGAGCCATGTTCTTATCTAGCCCACAGATGGCTGCGTGTGTGATAATCATGAGAGCATACACATGTTTCAGGCTACTGAAGCTGGATAAATATTGTGCTGAGACATTATTGTAGGTGAGGAAACTCAGGTTCAGAGAAACCGTGAAACTGGTCCAATGATGCATGGCAAATAACTTGGAAGGCCAGTTTTAGAACAAATCTACTTGACTCCCAAGCTCATGGTCTTCCCAACAAACAGATAGTCATATATGTATGAGTTGTATGTCTTAATTAGTGGAACAAGTAATGATAACCTGGAAAAATGAACTTCTGCTTTTTCTCTCTTTCCCCAACTGACATGCCTTTCAACTTTACCTGGACAATTTCTCTAACTCTAGTTACAGTTGAATTGCCTTTTTTCCAAGGTCCAGAGGCAGATACTAATTTTGGGGGCAATTAGTTCAGGTGCTGTGTGGGGACTAACTAACCTATGTTTTCTCAGATATCAGACCAATCAAACTACCCAGTTATTTCTGAGAGTAATTACTGTATTTTCACTCTAGTTCATTTCTAGTCTTTAGCCCATTGTTTACTTCAAGAGGAGCAAAGAATGAATTCAAGTTACAGACTGACATTACAATGAGATTGCCAATAGAAATCAATGACTTGTCCCATGACAAGCTAGGGTTTATGAGGCAGCCTGATGGTGTCCTTATATCTTTGCCTACCTCATTGTACTGCCATTCAAGCGGATTATACAATTTTCCTGTTATAAAGGGGGTGTAGTCAGGGCAAAAGGGAGTCTAATTGAGTTTAATAAAACTGGAAATGATAGCACAGAAGCCTTGAAGAGAAAAGAATATTACAAATAGGATATTCGGATAAGCGTAGGCTTGGTTGTCTGTTAAGGTTGATATTTATATTCACATTTATTGACCTTAGACAGGGAATATAATGTAGACAGAGCAGATAGAGGTCAAATAACTCACCTTTTCAGCAGTGGGAGCCTAGATCTTGGTGGAATTGAAGAGAGTTACACCCAATGAAGTGAAATATAATTTCATCAATTTGTAACTTTTGATTATTTGGGTAAAGTGGCTGAAAATATACCTTTCTTCAAACAAAGAAGCAAAATCATAATAGAGACAGTGGAATTGCAGAAGATAAACATAGTTCTAATGCTGTATTATCTGATATGGTACCTACCAGACACATGTGGCTATTGATTTCTTAAAATGTGTAGTTTGAAATGAGATGTGCTTTAATTGTACAATACACACCAACTTCCCAAGACATCGTATAAAGAAAATAATGCAGAATATCTCATTAATAGTTTTGATATTGTTTCTATGTCGAAATGACAATATGTTGGATGTATTGGGTTAAATAAAATATGAAATTAATTTCACCCTTTTTATACTTCTAAGAATAAAGATACTATGTAAAATTACATATGTGGCTTGCATTATATTTGTACTGGTCAGCAGTGGTGTAATGCAATGCCTACATGCTATCATCAGAGAGTCAAATTTCAATAATTTGGCCTTATTTAAATCAGAATGTCAATATGCATTCTGCTCACGTGGGATATGGATTTACATCCGTGAGTGCGCTATGCATCTACACACACATCCATATTCATGCATGTGGGAAAAATCCCATCACCTTCGGAATGAGAGAAATCATCCCAATAAATCCAAAGTTGTTGTTTTCACACATAGAAATGATGTTTTCCTGCATCTCTTTGTTTTAATAAAACCCCCAATCCCAAAGAGCACGGTTTAAAATAAGCTACTGGAACAATTTATGCTTTTCTCTCCGTGGATTAGAGAGGTGGTACTTGGAACAGCTTGTTAAAGAGAAGAGCTTGGCCCCTGCCCTTGCTCTGTGTTTAATGATCCTCTCTTCGTGTGCCACCTCTCTAATCTGCAGAGAGATAGCTACAAATTGTATCTATAATGTTATATTACTTAACGGTATAATGTATGATAAATCATAGAATTGCATCCCTACCTTGTAATTGGTGAGATGTGTTGCATGAGAGATCCCCTAATTCAATAGAGAGTGGTTGCTCTAATGCATAACTGCCTCTCTGGATCAAACCAATTCAGCCCACAAGCGATGAGGGGAGAGTTAAAGCTTTTTTAATTATAAAAAAAAGCAAAAATATGACTTAGAATGGCTTTATAGGCCCCTGGATTCAAATAACTGCTTAATAATCCTCTAGTTGAATGGAGCCTCAATTTTCCCTTTTTCTGTAGGAGGTAAGATGAACCTTCTGTAGAAAATGGGTACTCTAGGGGACAGGCGAATTATTAGGTGAATTCATGTTCTCAGAGGTGATTATCTTAACTTTTGATATGTTGCCTGTAACCGGTATGTTTATTATGTTTGCACAATATTGTACTGTTACTCTGACCCTGCACACATGTGTTATTCTCAACACTTTCTGTTTTTGTGTTAAATCCATTCCTTTTAGGTATACAACCCTCTTTCTGATTCTTCAAGAGTTCTTTCATAGTCTTTTGTTTCCTCTTCTATTTCCTTAAACTTCTGGGCTTCTTTTATTTTTTGGCACTGCCTATTTGGGTGGCCTCTTTCCCTAACTTCTGACCTTTTTAACTTCCCAAGTCTTACTGGCAAAACAGCCAGATCAGAGCATTGATCACTGCAGAAGGGTGGAGGGCTGGTGACTGCATTGCCATTCCTCAGGATGCACGCAAAGTTTCGGAGCAAACCACACTCATATAGAAATGAGTCGGGACAGTGACATCTAGAACATAACTGTAACTAGTCTCACCTGTGTTCTTGGCCACCCCAAATTCTCCGACCAACACTGCAGATAACTTGATCAATGACTGTTCAGAAATTACTTATGAAGACAACTGAAATAAAATTTGACAGGCAAGTTTAATGAAGTCTGATACAGTTGTTATGACTTATACAAATTAGACTGTTCCAGATGGATGGGGCCATAGAGAGAGATAGCTCATCTCTCAGGAAGAGCTAAGGAAACTTAGTGAAATAACCAGCACGGGGACCATCAATGCCTTGAAGGAAACCTGGATCTTGAACTTGAATTTCCCCGTCCTCATTTAGCCCTCTTTCCATTCCCGCACCGAGGCTGTCTCAGAAAGCTTCTCTTTAATAGCCGAATTCTATGATGCTTTGTTTGGGGCTGAAAAATAGTCAATAGAAGTCATCACATACTTGCCACTTACAACTTTCCATTCATCAGTAAATGAATGAATGAGATCCAATAGACTGATTTTTCATTTTTAAAAATTTCATATATATTTTCTTAAGAAAGACAAAACAGATTGTGTGGTCTTACCTTAATTTGATCATTTCTCAAGTCTGACTTTCTGAAAAGAGCAGAAGGGCAGCTTTTTGACACGAGCCATTGATTCTGTCCAAACAGACATGGGAGTGTCACCAAAATTGCAGCCTCGCTGAGGCTACTGGAAAACGTGGTGCATTTAGAGGTGGGGTTCCCTTGTGGTTTTCGATGACATCTGCATTGCCTTTCCTGCGCTCTGCTATTTCACATCTTAATAAAGAGAAACAATTCAGTTGGTAAATAATCTATAATACAATTTCCAGAGATTACCCTGCCATTTCTCAACTGCCAGATATATTTTATTTTTACTCTGTATAGAACCAAGGAAAACAAGGTTGCAAAATGATGCCAGCTTATGCGTTTCAGCTAGGAGATGTCAATAGCCCTTGATTTTGTGGTTGCTGTCACTAATTTCTGCAAGTTCACCAAAAAGTGTCATTAAAAAAACAAATTGCTTTTAAACATCCTATTGTTACTCACCCAATATGTTTAGGAGGCGTAAGACTCTATTTACCATAGTTTTTGTAATGACCTTTCATCACTAATATTCAGGCCCTGGGAGGAGCCTACTGAGACTCCTCCACCTTTTTCTTTTTCTCTCGGCTTATTTTTTGCCTCCTTGTGTTTTCGTGCTGGCATTTTTACTACAAAGTTGCATTTTCATCTATTACAATGGCATCTTGTTCTTAAAGCAAACAAACACGAGTCAGTTTGTTTTGAAAATATGTGGGTTGATGACAAAGCCATAAGAATTTCAGATAAATGTCAGCCCAGTGTCAGGAGAGCCAGGGTTTCTTTTATGAAAATGGAATTTGGTGCCCTGTGGACTGACAACCTCCATATGTCCTCGCGGTGCAGTGTCTTTTTTTCTGTGGCCTCCGTCTTCCTCTTTCACTGTAAGCCCACTGATGGTTTCGAAAGATCAATTCTCCTTGGCAGTGAATGTGTCCCTTAACCTTTTCCCTAGACACTGAAACAGTATACGAGTCCCACCAAAGGAGGAACTCTAAGATGACCGGCAAGGAAGCAAAGGGTTATATTATAATTCACCTAGAAAAGAGCATTTTCACTAATCAGTACCCCTATCATACATTTGTAAAAACGACTGCCTGACAGGTGAAAAATCTATGTTTTTTGACAGCTTACATTTAGTCTTAAATCAATCGAACACAATAGTTCCTTTTTTTTTGCTTTACACAAACTCTCTTTCACCTTTTGATAAACTGTACCCCTGTGAGCCGTAGAGTGTTTCAGATTCCTACCCTTTTCTGGGTTGCAGCAATATTTTGAAGGCAATGTAAAGCAGATTCATTTGGCAGCGTGTTTTTATATGCATATCAGTGCAAAGGTAGGATTTAATGATTTGGAGGATTAAAGGCTCTGTCCGAAACTTTGTAATGCGCTGTGAAATACTTGCAGTTCAAATTAGACTCCTGACCTGCTGAGGCCTCTCGGAGGTATTATATTTTAACCTGGTGCATGGAGCACAATAGCGATAAATCTTGAAGCAGATTAAGTAATTTCCCCATAGTGGTGCGTCTATTGGAGTTTCAAATAACCCAGCATTGGGATTTCAAGTCTGGGTTCATTTGGATATTCCAGACTGTAGCCCCTCTGTGTAAAAAAAAGTTTCTGGCAGGGCAGCATCATGCACTTTGACCCCCTTGTAAAAGTATAAATGGATGCCCTACTGAGCTGAGTGAATGCTAATTATTTTGCCACTCCTGAATCCTTAAAACTAAAATAAAAGAAAGACAGCGAAGAAAAGCTGGCCCATTTGCATGCTTTCAATATGCTGAAGATTGTAAGAAACAGAAGTGTGAGGCATTATGACATGCTCAGGTCTCAGGACGCCACTGGGGATTTGATTTACTTTTTAAATTTGCTTGGAGATGTTCATGTTTGGCCTGGGCACTTTTGTCTAGAAAAATTTCTGAGCCTCACCTCAGATCGCGTGCATGAGCATCAGTACTCCAGGTCAGCCCGAAAAGTATGTGCAAGGCTCAAACCTGGGATGTGTAATGGCAGTACCACTCCATGGGAGCCATGCTGAATTCAACACCTTGCAACAGGAGATGGTTTTCATTGGGTCTTCTCAGTGCCAACACTATTGTGAGGTACAGGTCAGATCAACATAGTGAAACAAAAGCAGGGCCAGGGCAGGGAGAACGGGCCATTGTTTAATCCAGGAGATCAACAAACTTTGGAGATTTGATTGAAAACTCATATGCTTCTCTGGGAATGAGCATCAGATTAGTATGGAAAAATAACAGGTCCTCTCATTGAACATATTTTAAAAAAGCAGAAACTATGGGCTCAATCAGAGCACTGTAGGGCTCACTCATTTCTCTATTCCTTTGAGGAAAAGAGCTAAGGGCAACTTTGTCATTAAAGGGAGAGAACACTTGGCAATATCATGCTGACAGCGCATTAAGAAAAATAAACAAGCCCTACCTGATTTTGCTCAATGGATAGATCATCAGCCTGTAGACTGAAGGGTCCCGGGTTCGATTCCAGTGAAGGGCACATGCCTGGGTTTTGGCTTGATCCCCAATAGGGGGTGTGCAGGAGGTAGCCAAATCAATGATTCTATCTCATCATTGATGTTTCTATCTCTCTCCCTGTCCCTTCCTCTCTGAAATCAATAAAAAAATATGTTATAAAAAGAAAAAGAAAAAGAAACAAGAGAAGTATAGCTTGGGAGATCGAACCTCAAGGAGTTTTAACTGCTTTCTATTTCCCAGATTAAATGTTATACATTTGATTAACTCACTCCCCTGTTTCATACCCTTAATGACTTTAGAATGCCAAGGAGGAAGTTCCAAGTTGTTACCTCCATTCACGGGCCTTTTATGACATGGCCCTTGCCAGCTTTCCAATCTTCTCTTCTGAATAGTCCACACTCCAGCCTTCATGTTCGTACTTTGTTTCTTCAATGCACCCATCTCATGTCCTTGTCCTACCACCTAATATTAAATTCTTCTTTCCAACTCTGTTATCTTCATATGCTTAAATCCATTTCTCTTTCAAGTCTCAGCTTAAACATCTCTTTGTCTTCAAGCCTTCTCTGATCTCTCCCCTCTCTGGTTGCCAGTATTTCTGTACTTCTCCGATTAGAGCACTTATCACAAATCATTAAACAGTCTGTGGTTTGCCAAGCCACTTATCTTATTTGGGACACCATTTTCTTCCTGACTGGCATGGAACATTGAACTAAAATGTCATGAAGGTGGCTTCTAGTTTTAGTTGTATCAATTTATAATTACATTTTTATTAGCATATAAGAAATGTAATAGAAATTTCAAAATAGTTATGAGCAAGTGATGAATTTCTATATTTGATTTAAACTTAAGTACATTTCAAAATTTGTGATCCTTATTTACACCTAATTCAGTGATAAATATCTTCCTCATGATGAATAGGGCATATATTATTGATAAATATCTACCTTGTGATAAATACCTTTCTAATGCAGGGAATGAGTGGTTACCATTAATGCCAGAGAGTAAGAAGATTTTGCACCCTTACTATTTTGGATTTTGTCGGCTTTGTGGACATGTGAAATAAACTACAAAAAAACCTTTTTTATTTTTTCTTGAAGAATTTTGGTCATGTCTAAAAGAGAACAAATGGCTAGAAGGAAATGTATGTTCATTCTTTCTCTAGGTAAATGAAGTAGTTGCTTAAATGTAATGGACTAAAGATGGGAGGTAGTCAATATTCCTCTCAACAAAGTTGAACCTTTGGAAGTTGAGCCATCAGTAATTAGATGGTGGCTGAGTCCTAGGTCTTTCATTTCATTCCTAAATGAGATAATGTAGTACATTTCAGTGAGTCTACAGATTATTCATGTGAGAAGTTAGCTGAGCTGAGGTAGTGCTGATGGCAAAGAGAAGCAACACGATAGATAAGTGTAAAATATGCAGAGAAAAAAATGTTGAACTTCTTGTTCTTTGTATTTGGATGATCCCAAACATAGAAAAATGCACATAATCTGTCAGAGAGAGCCAGTTTTGGGGAACAGACACCACATTTTGTCCCCAGAGGAGCTGAGAAAAGGCCAAATCTTTAAACCTGGAGAATGATCCAATTAAGTACCAATGTGAAGCCAGCATGCTGTGTGCCCCAAAAACCAAGCTACGTGTGCATTCTTATGTGTCTCTTTGAAGACCCCTCAGCTGCACTCTATAGTCATTGCCTTCACTCCTCCTGTTTCAGAAATATTACCAACTTTCCAAGTGTTTTTTTTGTCCTTGACTTTTCATTTTACCTTTTTTTTGGGGGGGAGGGGTGTCTTTTTGTGCTTGTTTGAACCTATCTGCTCTGTGGCATTGTGGTATTGAAATTAAACATTCTACATCGAGGATTACCTTTCCAATTGACTGTCTCCTGGGATAAGAATTTATTCCTGAGATCTTCCAATTGCAGTTTCTAGTAAATGATATATTAATTTGAAGCTCTGGATACTTTTCGATGGGAAAGAAAATCATGAAAGAAAAATGTTTTTGATCTAAAACTGAAATTTAGATAGAGTATGTGTGGTGGTGTTTGGGTAGACAGTGCATCAACATGGCTCTGTCGGTTGAATAGAAGTGCCGGTTTATAGCAAGCAGGAGAGGACTCAAGAAAAAAAATAAATTAGGCCCACCTCTGCTTATTCAAATACCACCCACAACTTTCTGGAAGAACATATGCAGAGCATATTTGAAAACATTATAAGGCATGCATAAAGTACAATATTAGTCAATTTTATATGCTCAGTTGCATGAAATCTTATGTGTTTAAAAAATATAATAATTTGCATTTCATGGCTTTTGATAACCTCAGGAGTGCACTTGAAATTCAGCACATGCCCACAGCACCTCCCAGCTCACCCCATTTTTAACTGAAGACCAATGGTTTCTATTAAGGGATCAGGCAGGGCCTGTGACAAGCCAGTCAATAACTATGTGAGGTTACTTCATTAATGCTATAATGGCTGATAGAGTGAGAGGCAAAAAACAGGTTCCTGACAGCAGCAAATGAAAATGATAGAGATTCCTGAAGCAATGCGCCTTTCCTTTGTCATTGTCTTTTGCTTCGCTTATTCAAAATGTGGCATTTATGTATTCAGTCTTGATGAATGTTGCAGGCTTTAAGTACTTTTTCCATCTCTAATGCAGTGCGGATTGCGCATTGTTCTCTCTTTCTCTCTCTCTCCCCCTCTCCCTCTCTCTCTCTTTTTTTTCCTATAACCTCTGCTGTCAAGGCACTGCAGGCTGAAGGGTTGCAGGCACTGGCTAAATAGCTTTTGTGCTGTAAACGGTGAAGGTGATGGGACAATGCATCATAAGTGCTGGCTGGGTCATAGAGCAGAGAGGGTGGCGGGAGCTGGGCCCTGAAGCTCAAGTGGTGCAAGTCCCCCTGGTCCTGCCACTCTCTTGCCGTTCTTTGGAAGCCAAGAAAAAATATCCAAGGAAAGTAAAGACATCTCTGTGGAGTTCAGACAGGGATACAATTGGGAGAGGAAGGCTCTCTGCAAGTGAGTCAGGAAGACAAGTTGCACCGCCGGGACACTTCGGTTAGCCACGTTCAGAACCATGCACAGATCTGGCGAGGATGTGCCGGCATGAGTGTCCAGCTTCTGTTGGGCTGAAGTTCTTTCCAGTTTCCAGGTGCCTTGATGGGTGCAGGCTGCATTCTGATCCTCGAGGGGACCCGGTATTCTGTTTGAATGGATCACAAAGAGTACAGGCTGGGAGGTCTCTTATCAACAACAAGGAATCTTAGTGCAGCCCAAGTGGGAGGTGCAGCATTTCCCTGACGCTACTGGTGCCTCTTTTGAGGAGGGTCATAGTCAGGCAAAGGCTAGACACACAAAGAAGCCAGACTCCAGAGCTCCATGGTGCCCGTTCCAGTGTGGTTTGTGTAGCAAAACAGGCCTCATTGACAGCAGCTCTTGCACCTTTGGTGGCATGAGAACTATGAGCCCTTTGGGGAGGGGAATGTGATAAATCATATATCTGAATGTCAACAACCTTCCTCGGGGACTTGATGTGCTTTGTGGGGTGCTTGGCTTCAGCTGGCAGGACATCAGAACAGCATCAACATGGTGAGAGACAAGGCAGGCAGGAATTAAAAATGTGACGGACCCTATTCTCTATGGCTTCTCCCCACACAACTTGGGTGGCAGGACATAGCCTCAAATTGCCACCATGTGTTTTAAGAACTGACTCACATTCTTTGTAAAGGAGTCTGTATGTGAATATAACTAAACAAAAAGCAACCAACCCAAAATTGAATGCAGAATTGTAGGGTGGATATACAGGTGACTGCCTGGCCTGAAGGACCTCACTGGAAGGACTGGCCTTGACTTTTCTGTGGTTCTGTCACAGGATCTAGTAATGCCTTTCCATCTTTGCTTACTGCAGAGGTCTGGGGCAGGGGTCTTTTGCCTAATTGAGGACTGAACTGGCCTGAACTAACTAATATTTTGTTCTGGGCAGCCTCCGTTACAAAATTCTACTTCTATTGTGCCTTTTTCTCATTGGTCTTTACCAGTTACTTACTTGCCAAGTATTATTCTCTATTTTCAGTAAATGCTATGGGCTGAATTGTGCCCCACCCAAATTCATACGTTAAAGTGCTAACCCCTAGTACCTCAGAACGTGACTGTATTTGAAGACAGGGTCTTTCAAAAGAAAATGGAATGATTTGGGTAGACCGTAATCCAAATGACATTTGTCCTTAGAAGAAGAAATTAGGACACAGACAGGTACAGACTGAAGGTCATATGAAGATGTAGGGGAATGATGGCCATCAACAAGTCAAGGAAAATGCTCCCAGAAGAAACCAACCCTGCTAACACCTGATCTTAGACTAGCCTCCAGGATTGTGGGAAAATAAATTTCTGTTGTTTCATCCACCAATCCCTTTCATCTGTCCCCAGTGGTAAGCACATTCATGAAATGAATGTATTCTCTGTGCCCATGTTTGTTTGTTTTTTCACTTTTATTGGTAAGTTAGGGATCTATAAATAACATGTAGAATTAAATTGTGTAGTTTGAAAAGTACATAAATTTTTCACATTATTGTGATATTCTAGAACCTACTTTATTTTTTACTCTGCATTATACTTTTAAAATTTTGATAAATACAAAATTATCTATTCATTTTAACTGCCATGTAGTACTCATTTGTATAAATATACCACCATTACTTTGTCCTTCCCCTACTGAAGACATTGAATAATTTCTAATTCATTACAATAATGAATAGTGCCGCCACGGACATTCTGACATGTTTTCTGGAGCACCACGTGAGAATTTTTTAGGCCATATTCCAAGAATAGGAAGTTACTGGATCATAGCACATATAAGTTTTCAACTTAACTATATATTGTCAAATGGCTTGCTAAAATCATTACATCAGCTCTTCTTCCCCATAACAGAGGATGAATGCTTCCATTTTTCCATAATTTTACTAACACTTACTATTGTCAGGATTTGTAATTTTCTACGCGTCTGATGGGAGGGGTGTCTTCTTAACAACTGTAGTCAAAATGGGCAGCACTTATTGAACACTTATCAAATGCCGGGTTCTATATTACAGCAGTGCTCCCTTATCCTTAGTTTTTTTGTGGTTTCAGTTACCCTCAGTCAACCATGGTCCAAAAATATGAAATGGAAAATGCAAGAAGAAAACATTTCATAAGGTTTAACTTTGTGTGCTGTTCTGAGTAGCATAATGAAATCTTATGCCGTCCTGCCTGTCATCTCTGTCCAGTGTATCCACGCTGTATACACTACTAGTCTGTTAGTCACTAACTAGCTATCTCAGTTATCAGATCGACTGTCTCAGTATCACAGTACTTGTGTTCAAGTCACCTTTATTTTACTTAATAATGGCCCCAAAGTGCAAGATGCTGGCAATTTAGACACACCAAAGAGAAGCCATAAACTGCTTCCTTTAAGTAAAAAGGTGAATACAGCAAAATAAGATACTTTGAGAAAGAGCACATTCGCCTAAGTTTTAAAATATAATCTTGTTATAATTATTCTACTTTATTATTAACTAGAGGCCCGGTGCATGAAATTCGTGCACGGAGGGGTGTGTCCCTCAGCCCAGCCTGCACCCTCTCCAATCTAGGACATCCCTCTCACAATCCGGGACTGCTGGCTCCCAACTGTTCGCCTGCCTGCCTTCCTGATTGCCCCTAAACGCTTCTGCCTGCCAGCCTGATCACCCCCTAACCACTCCCCTGCCAGCCTGATTGATGCCTAACTGCTCCCCTGCCAGCCTGTTTGCCCCTAACTTCCCTCCCCTGCAGGCCTGCTCACCCCTAACTGCCCTCCCCTGCAGGCCTGGTCACCCCTACATGCCCTCCCCTGCAGGCCTGGTCACCCCTAACTGCCCTCCCCTGCAGGCCTGGTCACCCCTAACTGCCCTCCCCTGCAGGCCTGGTCCCCCCCAACTACTCTCCCCTGCAGGCCTGGGTCCCCCACAACTGCCCTTCCCTGTAGGCCCGGTCGCCCCCAACTTCCCTCCTCTGCCAACCTGGTCACTCCTAACTGTCCTCCAATGCATAAGGTGACCAGACATCCCGCCTTTGGTGAGACAGTCCTGATTTTTAACAATTTGTCCCGCGTCCCGCAGCATTTTAAAAAAGTCCCGATTTTTGGAAAGAATGCACGACAACAGGAAGGGAATATATGGTTTTCGGCAGCCATGTGGCTATTTAGCCAGGATATGAGTTTTATATTATTTTTGTTAATTTTATAATGTTAAACTTTAATAATAACAAATAATTGTTGAGAACTGATTATCGAGAACTGCTTATCAAAGTTCGCATTTTTGATCAGTTGTTAGAATTTGACCACCGTTGTTTGGACTTAATGAACAATGGCATTTTTTGGGATTGGCAACGACGAAAACATTTTGTAACTGTCTCTCAGATATACACATCGTACTGCGTGCTAGTAAGCTAGTTAAACAAATGATGTCATTACAAATCAGCTATTCAGATAATTTAGGTAAGTAATTTATTTATTTATTTCATAAATACATAAATTTTCTTGAATTTAGCAGACAGTACTCACATTATTTATATTTTATAGTGGCGGCAAAAAGCCTAGCACCGGCCTTGAAAGTGACACTTATGACTTACATTACGGCAAATTCAGAGGAAAAATAATACAAGTTAGTATTGTTATTATTTAGAAAGAAATATAGGATTAAAATAATTTTTAAAATATAGTTACATTATAACAATTAAATTAATTTAATTTATAAACTAACAATAAAATATGTTCATGTAATTATGTACCTACTTACCGTGTTTTTAAGCAATATGTATATAATAATTTATAATATAATTTTAAATTATTTTTTTTAGATTTTTAACATAATGAGTAAGAAAAGAGGATGCAAATTCAATGATGATCTAAGAAGTGAATTTCCTTTTATTAAAAAAACCAAAAGCGATTACAATATAGACCAAATTTTTAATCAAGAATCCCCCCTCCGCCCCCCGGGCTGAAACCAGTTTGGCTCAGTGGATAGAGCGTCGGCCTGCAGACTCAAGGGTCCCAGGTTCGATTCCGGTCAAGGGCATGTATCTTGGTTGTGGGCACATCCCCAGGAGGGGGTGTGCAGGAGGCAGCTGATTGATGTTTCTATCTCATCGATGTTTCTAACTCTCTATTCCTCTCTCTTCCTCTCTGTAAAAAATCAATAAAATATATTTTTTAAAAAAAAGGAACCCCCTCCCCCCCGTCAATGGTGTCCCGCTTTACCAATGTTAAAATCTAGTCACCTTACCAATGCAGGCTTGATTGCCTCCAACTGCCCTCCCTTTCAGGCCTGGTCCCTCCCAACTGCCCTCCCCTGCTGGCCTGATCGCCCACAATTGCCCTCCCTTGCAGGCCTGGTCCTTCCCAACTGCCCTCCCCTGCTGGCCATCTTGTAGCGGTCATCTTGTGTCCACATGGGAGCAGCCATCTTGTGTGTTGGTGTGATGGTCAATTTACATATTACTCTTTTATTAGATAGGATTATTGCTGTTATTTTCTTACTGTACCTGCTTTATAAATTAAACTTTACTATAGGTATGTATATATAAGAAAAAACAGTAAGTATAGGGTTCAGTACTATTTGTGATTTCAAGCATCCACAGGGGGTCTTGGAAAGTATCCCCCACCTGCCAATAAGGAAGTCTCTACAGTATTTGTTTTACATCTTATTTAATCTTTACAATTATTTTATGAAGTTGGCACAGTTACTATCATCTGTATTTTGCAGATAAGGAAACTGAAGTTTAGAAAGATTAAGTAACTTGCTTAAGGCCAGACAACTACCAAGTGATTAAATAAGGATTAGAATATATCTGATTCTAAAGCCCATTGCATTAGTGTGAGTTTCCTCAAAATCAGACCCCAAGATAAGGGTCTGGGAGCAGGTAGTTTACTTGACAGTTGATCCCAGGAAACACACATGAGATTATGGGGAGAGTCAGACAACTCTAGAGGAGTCAGTACTGGATGAGCAAATTACAACTGTGGGGAATTGGGGCTCCATCTTTCGGGGAGTCCTCTGAGGGATCCTTAGAATTATATCACCTAGTTATGGTGAATCTAGGGGTATTCGTTGCCTAACTCCTTTTTTAGTGGTTGAGTTTTAGACTGCTCTGCATAAGGACTGACCAAACTTCCCCAGGCCAGACAAACCCCTCAGTCAGAGAAGCAGAGAGATGTGGGCAGAGAATATCCATCACAGCTGCAAGGGGAACACAGAGCTGGGTCAAATATGTGGGGAGTGGTATCAGGCGCCCACCCTGCCTCCAGCCAAACTGCCCTCTGCTAAAGCAGGAAAAAATCTCTGCACCAGTTTCTCCCTGACATGACCTACGGAGAAGCAACCCCATTTTAATCTCACACTGTGGGCTCGATTTATAATTGATGAGACTTTTCCTACGGAAGTTGATGCACAGTATTGCATTTCACCAAAATTGTCTAACTCACTCTGTGATGGATATTTTTTTGTCACATTTATTCTTTCTTGGTTTTAATTACTTTGTATCTGATAACAAGGCTCATCACGTACTTTTGATAAAGTGGCGAAAACGTCAATTTCCTCACTGCGTTCTTGTGAAATATATAAAATAAAACGCATCTCTAACTCTGAAGTGCTTTCTACATTTATAAAGATCCATTTTTCATTCTAAAAAAGCTTCAATAAGGTCATGGCTATATAAATGGCCCACAAATAAAAATTTTACCAGGAATCAGATGGGGAACAATGAAAACAAGGCAGTATGTTTAAAAGAAATAGTAATAGTCACTCAGGTTTGTATAGTACTTTGGGGTTTCAAAGCATTTCCCTGTTATTTCACCAGAACTGCTTAATAAGAAAGTAATGTGTGCTGGAATCTCATTATTCCTTTTTATAGATGAAAAACAAAGGCTCAGAATGTGAAAGGCTTTGCCAGGGTTACCCAGTGAATTGGTGGCTATGGTTGAACTTGAGCTCTGGGCTGCTGAAACCCAATCCTATACTTGTTCAACCACATCAGAGTTTTAAAATATATGGTTCACAGACAACCTGCATTAAAATTGCTGGTTTACATTTTAAATGGCCAAGTCCTGGGTCTTACCCACAGGCATAGGCATCTGGTAACAGTGCCTGTATACCCATATTCAAGGGTGCAAGATACTTGGATACTTGACACACAGATGTCACGATGGTGATAACATTTTTCACCACTCCTGGAGATGGCCTGGGGGGCATGCCAGCCACCCACAACCCACTCCCCATGAAAGTGTCTTCATTTAGCCCTGTTCTTAGTAGCAGAATGCTTATGTGCCCACCCATAGTGGTCAGCATCGTGTCAATGTGAAGAAGCCAAAATTGCTCCATGAGAAAGAACATAGTTGTGGTCATCCTTTCTTTGCCAATAATATCTTTAAAGAAAACATTTTTATCCCCAGACATACAGACAGGCTGATTCATGCAATCTGGATAACCTTCTACTTTATTTTTCTCTCTCCCTCTCTTTAAAAAATTAACAAATGAGTCCCAACAGCATGTCTGCAATATAAAGAATGACTTATTGTGGCATTGATGAAGTGTCACTTAAGTGAGTTTTAAACACTTCCTGTAAATCTTCTAGCCTCTTAAGAGGCCCAGCTATTCAATTTTATTTTCTCTGCCTATCAAAGCTGTACTGCGGTTAACATGTTCTCTAAAACCTTTGGGGGCAGCATGAACCAATTTCTGCACCATCAAAATGAACCAGAGATGAGATACTCATAGTGCAGTCTTGATTTCCAGGATTATTGCCAGAGGTCATGGAATTTGTCCAATTGAGAGACGATGGGGGTTTAGACATTGATGTGGCAGTGGGGGTGGTCAGAAAGAATTTGATCCAGTGTATATTTTGGAAGTAGAGCCAACAGAATTTCCTGATGGATTGAGTGTGAGGCATAAGAGAAAGAGCGGTTAAGGATGACTCCCTAGTTTTTTCCCTGAGCCATTGGAATGATGAAATTGCAATAAATTGAGATGGAGGAGGCTGGTTTAGGTTTTGTGAGTAAGGTCAGTTTGGGACATTTTATGTTTGAGACAGCTCTTTGACATCCAGGTGGACATGTCAGGTCAACTCTTGGATATATGAGTCTGGACTTTGGGAGACAAGTCTAGACTGAAGACATAAATTTGTGTATCATCAGCATATAATTAAAATTTAAGGCTAGAATACTATACTCACTGAGAGAATGAGTTGTAGATTGAGAAGAGGAATAAAGACTAAACCCTGGGGTACTTGATAGGGTCAGGAAGAAGAGGAAGAATAAGCCAAGGTGACTGGCAATAAATAAACAGTGAGGTGTGTGATATCTTGGATATGAAGGGAATAACAGAATTAGAGCAGAAGGAATGACCTCTTGTCAAATTCTGCTGATTTGGTAACACAAGTCATAGGTGACCTTTACATTTTTTAATTTTTATTAAAAAAAATCTTTATTGTTGACAGTATTACATAGGTCCCTCTCTTCTCCCCATTAACTTCTTCCAACCCACTCCCGCTCCCACCCCCACCCCCACACCCCCACGCCCTCATGACCCCATTGTCTGTGTCCATGGGTTATGCATATATGCATACAAGTTCATTGGTTGATCTCTTCCTACCCACCCTCCCCTGCCTTCCCTCTGAGGTTCAACAGTCTGCTCATGCTTCTATGTCTCTGTGTCTATTTTTCTTCATCAGTTTATTTGGTTCATTAGGTTCCACATATGAATGAGATCATGTGATACTTATCTTTTTCTGACTGGCTTATTTCACTTAGCATAATGCTCTCCAGGTCCATCCATGCTGTCATTGGTCACTTTTTAAAGAGTAATTTCTATAGATGGGAGAGGCATTGGCAAGCTCGGAGTATGCTGAAGAGATGAGGAACTGGAGCCTGCATTAACTTGGTTCCTATTTAACATCTCACCTGCACCATTAACTCTAGAGGGTTGCCCCTCTGTTATGCTATTCCAGCATCTTGGGCACATGTTCTTAAGACCAGAAATTTAACCAGTTGGATATTATGCCAATGACCTGCTGAGGAACTCAAATGACCAGTTTTCACCAGCCTAACAAGTCCTAGTCATCATCAAGAAGTGCTTCCCTCTGTTTGCGGGGAAGATGATTATAATTGCTCCCAAAATAGCCTATTGGGCACCCAGAACAGTGCCTCATACATAGTAAGCATTTAATAGCTTTTTGTGGTCTGAATGGAATTGTAAGAGAATGAATGTGCTTGGGTATATTTGGAGCAAATTATCTATGTTTGGTCAATGTTCTTTTTCAAATAAAAGATCTACAAATGATTGTTAGCAAAAATAAATAAATAAAGCCAGGATTGGGGGGTGGGGGCTGTTTGAGACAAACACATTGTGCCCTGAATGCCAGCAGTCTCATTGGCTGTGATTTGTATATTAAGAAGATTTTAATTGCTCAGGTAAGTGCCTGCACCTGCTAAGACATTGTGTATTAGAGCACTTTATTCTAATCTTTTATAATACAGGGCACACTTCACCCATAAAATTACGCTCTGCACAATTATCACTCCGTTTTGCTGAGGTAGAAAGTGCAACTTAACACTTTGGGTTTCACTCATTATTATTAAAATCATGGAAATTAGGATCATTGGGTAAAGCTTGTGCAGTTAACTGCTGAATTGCCCCTGTCTTTTCTGCTTCTCTTTTGCTTGTACCAGTGAGCAGAACTTTAGTGAGTTTTTACCTTATCTGCAAGCATGCTGGGGTCTGGATTGTTTGCAGCACAAAAGGTGCTACATACTCCCAGTAGAGCTTCTCTGCTGGGTCACAGGGAAGATGGGGACTAGATGGTTTTCTTCTTTATATAATTATTTTCTGATTGTAAAAGAATTGCAAAATGAAAATTAAAAAATAATTACATATAGGAAGTAGTGGAAAATTTAGAAAATATGGTGGAAAACAAAAATATTCAAAATTAATTATTATTCATATATTTTTAAAATACATTTTTTATTATTATTTTAATATTTTTTTATTAATTTCAGAGAGGAAGGGAGAGGTAGAGACAGAGAGAGAAACATCCATGATGAGAGAGAATCATGGATTAGCTGCCTCCTGCACACCCCCGACTAGGGATCGAGCCCACAATCCGGGCATGTACCCTTGACTGGGAATCGAACCTGGGACCCTTCACTCTGCAGGCCCACGCTCTATCCACTGAGCAACACCAGCTAGGGCCATATATATTTTTTTAATGTACTTTTTTCCAGGTTATATACCAGATGGGGCAAAAGTAGGTTTACACTTGTGAGTACATGAAACACAGTTTATTATTGTATGATTATTTATTAATTATTGTGTTCTCTTCCATACAGACAACTAACTGTAAGCCTACTTTTGCCCTACCCTGTATAAACATGGAGAATGTGCAAAGTACAAACACACACTCACCCATCCACAGGGGCACACCATTTCAGACTGGAATATAAGCAAAAGAGTCGTTACATTTTTCTCTTCCTAATATAAACTATAGCAGGGCCTCACAAACTAAAGCTTGCAGGCCAAGTCCCTCCTGTTGTTATAGATAAAGTTTTATTGGAACAGAGCCATACCCCTTTGTTTATGTAGTATCTATGGCTGCTTTCATGCTACAGCAGTGGGTGAAGCTGAGCAGTTGCAGTAGAGGCCATATGGTCAAACTGCCTAGAACCGTGGTCGGCAAACTGCAGCTCGCGAGCCACATGCGGCTCTTTGGCCCCTTGAGTGTGACTCTTCCACAAAATACCACGGCCTGGGCGAGTCTATTTTGAAGAAGTGGCATTAGAAGAAGTTTAAGTTTAAAAAATTAGGCTCTCAAAAGATATTTCAATCGTTGTACTGTTGATATTTGGCTCTGTTGACTAATGAGTTTGCCGACCACTGGCCTAGAATATGTATTATTGGCCTTTTACAGAAAACAGCCTGTGGACCCTGGATTACCATAGAAATATTTTGCTATACATCTTGCCCTGGTAACAGGTGTCTTGTGGCTGATGTGGTTAGCACTACAATGATTGCATTATCAATTTATTTGATGGCCAGCTCTTAGATACTGTGTCTTAATTGTGCTCTGGTTTGACCCTGTTCATCTGTATTACTCACTTTAGGGTGATGCCCAACTTTCCACCTGCTTTTACCCAACTTTCCTGATGTTTGGCAGCTCCCTGAATGGCTGTGCTCCCAACACTGGTTATCTAGGGATGATACCAGAATCTGCCTTCTCTTTTTCTTAGACCACTAATGAACAAGCTTCTGAGAGCCTTACTATGCCCCCCAACAGATTCTGAGTCAGTGGTTCTGGGATGAAATCTGCATTTCAAACTAGCACCACTCTGGGACTCTGATCTAGGTTGTTTATGTAACCTCATTTTGTAAATATTACCTAAGGCCTTTCCCAGTCTCTCTTCCTGCCCTACCAAACTAACCTGTTCTCCCTTCCAACCACTTAGGACTGGGATCTGGGTTAGGAATTGACATATCTATTGGGAATTAAAAGGTTAACCTGTAGTCACTCAGGAGTGTGCTTTCATTCCACAGGACTTCCTGGAGACAAAACCTTAGCTGAGAAGTGGTTCTGAACATTTCAAAGCATTATCTTGTCAGTGTAGGAGTTTAGACAAGTGGGTCTTTAAATGCCCCTAAACTATAGCTGTGAAAGTCTGTACTGGCCCAGTCATGTTGAACACTGATGGTTTAATAGATGCTATGTAAATTTGTGAGATATCTTCATTACTAAGCAAACAGAACCAAGCAGCGAATTGACACGTATGGCAAATCTCATTGGTCAGAAGTAGTTGATATTCATCTTAGTTTCCACTGTTTATATTTCCTTTCATTTCATCCATTATCTTCTATTTTTCAACACTGACACCCTCCAAAACCTTTTTGGACACAGTACAGACTCTGTCAGTGTGAACACTGATTTGTGGTTATAACTGTGTTATTTAGAGTTATCTAGTAGAGTAACTTTTTATCAAAAGCCTAAATAAGTTTCCTGTTTGAGAGTTCCATTTTTGTGCATTGACTGCAAGTCTTAAATGAAATAGTTTCCTTTCTTCTCTAACTCTGGAGCATGTCTTTAGCAACTATTACAGAGTTGTGAGGACCACAGGGCCTCAGGTTAGTATGTTTTATTCTCCATTGCCCTGCCTTTAGGCAGCACAGTCCTTGAAGGCACTGGAACATTTACTATTTTTTGAGAACCTGAGTATACCCAGTGTTGGTTTAGGTGTAATTGGGGAGTGAATGCAGAGGTGCCATAAGCATAGTTTCTGTCCTGCAATTGCCTATAAGTAGGGCGAAAAATAATTAGGTAACTTACAATTAGGGCACAATTCAGGGCAGTAGAGTTAAACCCTTGGTGTTCAATGTTTAAACATTTATTTACTCATTCCATAAATATTTATTGATTGCCTACTATGCATATGTACTATACTAGTAGTGAATAAGAGAGACACAAATCCTTGCCCTTAGAGAGTTTATTCTAGTGGAGAAGACAGACGTTAAACATTAGTATTTGACTCATAAATAAGGAGTCATAAGGAGAACACCAGTACCACAGAAAAGGACATCAGAGAGTATGTGTTAAGGGGAAGGAATGGTGATTAGTCTGTTTGTAAGCTACCCCAACGGCTCAAAAGTTTGAATCTCATTAACTTTGAGACCCTTGCTTAGATCCTAGCCTTTAAAGCCCCAAACCCAGAATCTCAAGCTGTTACGTTGTTCTGGAATCCTCTTCAAGTAGACAGAAATTCTAATCAAGTGACAAAGTTCTTATTTCTTTACAAAATATAGTCTTAGAAGAGAAGATATAATTCAATAACATAAAGATGTCTGGGAATTTATGAACGAACATCTAAGTACATAGTCCAGCTCTGTGGGAAATTTCTGGAGGCTTTTCTGGGCAGAGTTTCCAGTGTTTCGCTCCTTATCTTTCTGATCCGAGCTCCTGAGGGAGGTCTCTCCTGACCACCCATCTAAGCCACCTCCCATACCACCACATTACCTCCTTTCACTGAACTTTTATCATAGCACTTACCACTAATTGATATTTATTTATCTACCTGATAATTGCCATCTTCCCCTACTACAAAGAAAGCCCCAAGAAAGTAGGGAACTTGTTTGTTTTGGCCCTGGCATATAGTAAGTTCTCAAAACATATTTGTGGAATGAAAGAAAACTGCCAAGAGTTAGCTATATCCAACCTTAACTCAGGAAGAGAGAAAAGTCTACTGGAAAAAAGATCTCTTTATTCTTTAAAAAATATATATATCCTAAACTAATTTAAAATTCTAGTCCACTTTATTTAAAAAAAAATAAACTTCTTGTTTCAATTGCAATAATTCACTAATTTGGAACAATTCAAAATAGAGTTCTTATTAGTTAAATTTTTGAATTATCCAGTTGGTTTCCAGACAGATAAATATACTTTTATGAGCCTATTGTGGAAAAAGCTGCAATTAAGGCAAAATTTCCCATTTTTTCCTAAAAAGAAATGTGTCTGCATTTTTTTTCACTTAATAAAATGCACAGGATGCATTTACCTTGCATATGGTTTTTCTTCAAATAACCTAATTTCACGTATATCATTTGAAACAATTGTTTTTCTATATTATGAAATAATTCAAGCAAATGGAAAAGTATGCAGAAAAATATAATAAGCATCTGCGTGCTCACCAACCAGCTTTGTCAAATCTTAACACTTGTGTAATTTGCTTTATATCTTTTAGATGAATCAGAAAAACATCTCAAATAAGTGGAAATCCCTGTATTTATTTTCCCATTCTGTTCTCCTCTTCCCAGAGGTCATAATTATCTTGATTTGGTTTTTAATCTCTCTTTGCTTGTTTTTATAATTTTATATATATACATGATTTCATAAACAAGGTAGAGTTGTGCATATTACTATATAAATGCCATACTATAGGTATTATTCTGCAACTTGTGATTTTTACTCAATATGGTTATTTGACATTATCCATTTTGTTACATATAGCTAAGGTTTATCAGAGGTTACAGCAAAGACTTTCCAGTTTACCTTCTGATGCCATCCCGACTGGATAGGTGTGACAGTTTATGCTGTATCTCTAGTATATGAAAGTTGTTATTATTTTACATTCTTATCGATGCTTGCTATTACTGGGTTTTATGTTCATCTTTGCCCTCCTCATGGGTAAGATGCTATTTATTACTAGAGACCCAGTGCACAGATTTGTGCACAGGTGGGGTCCCTCGGCCTGGCCTGTGGGGATCGGGCCAAAACTGGCTCCCCAACATCCCCCGAGGGGTCCTGGATTGCGAGAGGGCAGTTCTCAAGTGACGCACCCTAGGATCGGGCACCCTCCTCTCTGGTTCCAGGTGTGTCACCCGAGAACCACAACTGCCAAGTCACTGCAGCTCAGCAGCTCCTGTGTTGAGCTCTTCCCCCTGGTGGTCATTGCATGTCATAGCTACCTGTCGGATGGTCAAATGGTTGGACAGTTGGACGGTCGCTTAGGCTTTTATATATATAGATTCATTTATCATGCATATCTGTAATTACTACACCATAGAAATCATTTCTTAGGTCAACTGGACTTTTAGATTTGCTCTTCTATCAATTTTCTGTTACCCATTTTTCTTTAGTTTATTTATCTTTTTGTAATTGATAGATAAAAGTTCTTTGAACTCTGTCTACAAAAATTTTTTAGTTACTTTATTTACAAATACCATAATCCAGACTGGTTTATTATTTCACTTACATATAAACATATTGTATTGTACAAAAATATTTAATTTTAATTTACTATTCAATTTTATCAGTTCATTTTCATAATTATATTCATTATATCTTGTTTAAGAAATTCTTCTTTACTCTGAGACTATAAAGACTTTATCTTACATGCTCTTTTTAAAATATGTTGATATGCTAACCTTTTTTCACTTATCTTTTGCATAGTATTTTCCTGATATGTCTTTTTTATCCTTTTAGTTTCAATCTTTCTGTTTTATTTTTAGAAGCATCTTTAGTAAACAGCATATAATGGATTTTTAAAATCCAGTGTAAGACTATTTGTATTTATTTTATTTTTTAAATATATTTTTGTTGATTTCAGAGAGGAAGGGAGAAGGAGAGAGATAGAAACATTAATGATGAGAGATAATTATTGATTGGCTGCCTCCTGCATGCCCCCAGGCATGTGCCCTGATGAGGAAATTATACATTTATTAGTGTGAATATTAATAAATAATATTCATACCAATAAATATATTAGTACGAATATTACTAATATCCGTACTAATACATTTATTGGTATGAATATTATTTCATACCCACATAGTAAGCAGCTCAATAAGTGTATTTGAATGCATAGTAAGCAGCTCAATAAGTGTATTTGAATGCATAAATACTTTTAAGTTTATAATGCTCAATTTTAGGCAAATTATTGCTTTACTAGAATAATTTTAAAAATCATTTTTACAGTGTTGTTTTATGGGCTTGTATAATCCACTAAGAAGATCAATTAAAATAATAGATGAAAAAAGGTCCAACAATTCAATGTAATCTCCCGATGCAAGATCTGGTTCTTTTTTTATGTTTTTAAGGTTTAGTTACACCTTCTGTACTGATTATTTCCCTGGCCATAGAGGCTGGATATAGTTAATAAACACAAAAAGCTGGATTGAATAGATAGAATGCACATTAAAAAGTTTAGGGTTTAAATTTAAAGATTACTTAATCACTTTTATTTTAAAATCTGGGAAACATTAGGTTGTTTCCCCCAAATGGGCCCTGGCTCCACTGTGTGTGAGTGATGATGGGGCTACCTCACGGTTTCCTGACATCTGTTGCTCTGCGTCTTCACGGACAGCTGCTGAAATTCCGATCTGTTTCTTCTCCTTGTCACTTGGTTATTTCTGCTTTTACCCTCCCAAAATAAATAAGTCCTTTGTAATGAGAGCCCCTAGAAATACATACAGTTTTGGGGAAACACCTATTTGTTTGTTTGTTTGTTTTTTAGGCCCTACTCTGTCCTAGAGATGAAAGCCAGCTTGCATAAAATATAGTAGTAAGATTAAATTTTAAATATAGAGGAGAAAAGGAAGTGAAGGAAGCAAAAGAAGGAACATAAAGGGCAAGAAAAAAAAATGATCCTGTTATAAAGATTCAGAAAACTCAAACCATAATGACTTTTCTTCTGCTTTCTGGTGGGCCAACATTCATCCCTAAGCTTCAGAGGAAAGGGAAAACTGGTCAGTTATATGGTTCAAAGTGTCCCTAATACGAATGCAAACGAATTGTTCAGAAATACAGTTGTTTTAGTTCTCATGCCATAAAGTAATTTCTCCCAGGCTCCTCATAAAGGGGGACCTAGGGAGGAACAAAATAGTTTTAGCTCAACAGTGACCAAGGCGGCATTTAGGAGAGGCTGTAAGCATGGGAGGAATTCAGAAGAAAATGGGTTGCTTTAATATGTGTATTCTTCGTTATTAACAGTGACAGGAGAATAGTAGATACTTGTTAAATCTTCCTTAAGTGTATGCAAACAAGAAAAGGAAAACAATTTGTGACTTCTCAGTCTTCTGTAACAGAAAGTTCTCTAGGAGAGGAACTGCCTTTCAAGAACCTCATGAACTCCCATCACCATCCACATCAGGGTTGCCATGGGAAGAGCATCCTTTCTTGAGGAGAGTGATGGGCACCACTGAGAGCTAAGCAAATAGTAATTGCTCACAACCGAGTTGGCTGCTGTGGGTTTGGATGCCTTGGAGGAAATGTCTGTGGTTGCTATTGTAGTCCTGAAAACTAGGCAAGCACTAAGAGCCAGGCCTATGAATTTATATCCTGTCTCTACTACACCGGGTAACTGGTCAACTTTCTTCATGCCCTTGGGCCCTGGAGTTCCCTCCCCCTGAGTTCTGTTTAATTTCATAATATCTAAGAACTGACCGATCCCCTCCCCCAGTTCTTCATTTTCTGGAGTACATCTTGAAATATCTATCTTCATTTAGGCAGTATGAAAGCTTACCTTCTCAAGTCATAGTTTTCTTCTCTTTACCAACCTTTATGTCCACTGAACAATAATTATACTGTGGCCTGAAAGACACAGTGTCATTGTGTGGGTTAAATTCAGAGTATAAAAAGGGGGGTTGCATAACAATGAGGCTATAGTATTCTTTGTCATGTTGCAACTGTCCACCTAGGTTATGTGAGAAGGCCCAAAGGTAAAGCCAAGTCACAAAAATAGGTTGCTTTATTACCACACGGCTCCACCCTCGGAAGCATATTGAACAATGCTACACATTTGTGTTGGTAAAGAATGAGGCAGTCTTTCCCTTTATTTTCTTTGGTCAACATTTTCTTTACTTGGAAAAGCAGTCTGTGTGTGAAAAAGCAGGAAACAAAGCTCCACCGTTTGGACTGTACTTTCACCCCTGCCAGTGAAACACCAAATTCCTGCAGTGGGCAAGGCTCCGGGGATGGCATTTTCCACCTTTTCCATTCCAGCCATTTGGCCATCGAAATAAGGACTCTTGTTGATTTTCTTTCTGCTTTTTTTTTTTTTTTAAACCTCAGCATTTGCTTCGGTTCAGGGCTGTTTAAAATTTCTCTGCCAAAACAGAACACCTGTACAATAAAGGGGAGAGAAAGAGAGCTAGGGAATGCAGGCCTTTGCCACTGTTCCACTGACCGACCTATGTAGATGATGCCAAGAAAGTCCAACAAATCTACCTAGGGTTGTCTGAAGGGCAGCCTTGCCTGGTAGTCCTCCAGTGAGCAGTCTTAAGGGAGCACTCTACTAGCCTGTGTTGTTTGGGGGAACTCACAATCTCCATGGCATCATGGTGACAGACCCACACACATATGCAGCTCTTTTCCAGTGTGTTGGCATCCAAAACACATCTGGCAAGTCCTAAAAGCAGAATTTGATATCCTTTCATATATATTAGAGTACCAGGTTGTAGGGCAAGAAATGGCTGAGTAGAGGCAGGATATAGCTCACATCCTATTTTGCTTTTATGAGCAAGTTGCCTCCACCTTGGCTGTCCTTGTGCACATAGAGGGGAGGTCAGGGAGCTGGGGCAGCTGGGCTCTTCTGTAGACCAATCACAGCTCTAGCCAGGTGGCCCCAGCATTTCTCTCTGCACTGAATTGGTGTTCAGTAAATTATACTGGTTTGTGGAACTGCAGAATCTAAAGAGAGTGAGAAGAGTGAGAGAAAGATGTAACTCCTGAGTTTGTGGTCTTGCCTGGCCCACATTTGATGGGAAAATGCACCTAGGAAAAGGCAGGCTTTAGATAATCAAGACTGCATAGGTGTTCCATAGCAGTCTAGTGCAGAAGTAACTGATCTGCTGTGACTTCAGACCAAAATAGGAATTCCAACCAATGGCTCTGTCACCTCCTAGCTCTATCATCTTGGACAAGTCGCTGAACCTTTATGAATGTCTGTTTCCTCACATATAAAATAGAGATGCCTGAGAGTGTTGCAAGAATCAAACAAGGTAATGTATATTTAAGGGCCTAACCGAATCCTTGGCACTATAGCCTTCCTCCTTATTACATTATCTTCATTATTATGGTTATTTATTTTGTTCTCTAGGAACATGATTTTAAAACATTATCATTATAATTAACTATCATTGAGAACACCCTGTTTCACTGATCAACAGTTTCAAAGTAAGAATAAAGTGCACTTCCTCTATAGAATCTGAAAGTTTTTCTTTTTAAGTAGTCTAGAGAAATCATGTTTTGATTTATTCAGTACTTAATTTAATTAAGAGTTACTCAAAAAAAGCTTGAATTGTAAATGTTTTCTTTAGGAAGCATTTTTTTTTTAACAAGATTCAGCCTCTCAAAAATTAGTAGTGTGGTGTTTACTAAGTCACATATCTTCCTTGGAACACATTTTCTGCATTTATGAAATAATGCCTGAGGTCCTCTCCATTCTCATGTATATGCACAACTCACTTGACCTTTATAAAATCCTAATGAGTTTCTTAAGGTAGAGATTGCTTCCCTCATTTTACAGATTAGCCAAAAGTATTCTAAGACATTACAATGCTTGTCCAAGGTCACCTCAAATAAGCAGAGAGGCTAGGATTTGAACCAAGAACTTGCAGACCTAAGAAAAGTGTTCTGCTCACTGTGTCTTCAATCGCATGAAAATTATGACAATGTCTCAAATAAGTAGGACACATTAAAGCCTATTAATTGTGCTGTTATACTGGTTTCACAGGCACTTCAGAATTTTATAGTTCTTCATGATTATCATTATAATAGCACTTATTACTATTAAAAATCAGTGATCACCATTCAGGCATATAGAGATTGCTTTGCAAAGTTTAAAGAGATTGGCAGAATCTGTACTGACCCCTTAATATTCTCAGGACACTGTCACTTGCCCCTAGGTAAATAATTATTTGTTATGCCAAATGAGATTTATTCCCTTTGATGTTATCTCTTTCTCATAACTATAAAGTGTTTAAAAAGGGTGGCAGTTTGACTTTTATTGTCAGTTTTATTCAAAGATGATTATGGTAGTGATAATAATATTAATAGATAACATTTGGTGAGCTCTTACTAAGTGTCAGGCTCTTTGCCTAGTACTTTATGTAGGTTTTTTAATTAAATCCTCCCAATTAAACCTATGGAGTTTTTACATCTCTTACTCTTATTTTATAGTTAAGGAAACTGAGACGGAGAGGATAAATGATTATAGATCTAGTAAGCAGTAGCACCAGACATTAAATTTGGATAATTATGTATTTTTCAGAGCTGGATGGGCTTGTATCTTTAAAATACTATTGAACAGAAGGTTTGTAATTAATTCATTCAGTCTGTATTTGTCTAGGACCTACTATGTATCAGGCACAAAGTTGATGGTAGAGAGACAGTGGTAAAAATAGTCAGATAGACAGTCTTGTATGTAGACAGAAAAAAAGGAATAGTCCCAGGTGAGAAGGATGGTATGTAGAATTACTCAGTTGCTTTTACCGCCAGTCTGTCTCTATCTCAAGAAAACTGAAGGTTTACCGAGTGCCCAGGATTTTACTTTCTCCTGTATCACAACACATTATCTATTAGACTGTTTGTTCTCTTTAGGCTCTTAACGTTAAAAGTCTTAATAAACTAGTTCCCTCACCTCCAGGTCAATCACTGCCAAATTGACTCTAGCACTTTGGTCTTGAGGACATTGAGATACTGCCATTTTGAGAAAGCACATTCAAATCAGAATATTGTCAGTATTGATTAAATTTTGTTGAAAAATAGTCTTAGGGAACACATTCCAACCAGCAATTTTAATTCATTGATCAATTTTCTATAAGAATCAGCTAAATCATTTTCGATTCTTTCCATTCTAATGTTAATGTTATTGAAATTATTTTTATCAAAATCAATTTTTCCACTTAAATTTTAGGTTGAAGATTTGATTTATTGATCAGTTTTGTGTCCTTAACCATTTTTAAAGATTTTAGTGGATCTTCTTTTATGAGCATTATTTCTGGTAAGCTCATTTTTCCAAAGTCTGACTTTTCATATTTTGTAAAGTATTGACTTTTCTATCAAAATTCATTTGTGTGTGTGTTTTTATTTTTTTTAGTGTTTTTATTTTTAAGTTATATGTGCATTTTTGGCTGTTATGTTTTATTTCATGCTGATTATTTTCTCTCATGATATTCATTATAAGCAATGATATCTTGTATTTATTTCCTAGCTCATCCATGAAAAATGATTTGAACATATATTTTGTTAAGATGGAAAGGCAAGGAGAACTCAGGCCATGAAGAGACTGGGGATGGTAACAAAGGAACAGAGAGACAAAGTGAAAGGTAGTGGGGGAAAGAAGGATAAATGTGAAGAAAACAGAGGAGAAAGTGAGGAGAAGGTGTGGGAGAGGAAGTCAAAACATTTTCATTTTCAGTGTAGAGGCATCCAAACAGTTGGCTCTAAGGAGTGCAGTCTAAATAACCTCTACCATGTAATATTAATTGAACATCCATGTGTTACCTCTTAAAATATGTTGAGGGTAACTCTGTCATTTCAAACAATGGTGACCTTTTTAAGATTTTTTCCTTTTCAGATCTGCAAGACCTTGCTGTACCTTGATAGAGTCACCTATTTTCTTACTTTTTGCATAGTAACCAGAGGATGCTCTATGTGTCTGTTTCCTAGCCAACCTATTTTGCAAATGCTTTCTACAGACCTGTGAATGGAAATTTGGACAGTGAGAACGGTTTGGGTGAACCTAGTAAATAATTTTGGGGGGAAAAATGTGGTAGCATCTGGAGTAGAAATGCTCCTCCAGAGAGAACATCTTCTAAGGAGGCAGGGGACTTGGTCTCCCCATAGAACTCCTCACTCAGCCCCCCACTGAAGTGAGCCTGAATGATTTGCAGAATGGTATTAGTAACACCACCTCAAAGCTACAGAATTAACCGAGGCTGTCAATTCACTAGAAACTGAAGTCTGATTATGCTTGGGAAGACTGAGTAAATTCCTCTCTCTACAAACACTGCCTCTACTTTCCAAACAGTCTCTAATCTTATTCCCCTTTGTTATTGAATATTTATTTTTGTGATTACTAGTTTAATGTTTTCCCTTGATCATAAGCTCTACAAAGGAAGGAACTAGGTCTGTTTTGCTCACCACTCTGTACTTTTAAAAAATAAAATCCCTGTCACATAGTAGGTGCTTAATTCACATTTGTTAAAAAAAAACAACAACACAAATTAAGTGAATTGATAATCTAAAGCAAAGGACAGAACATAGCTTTTGGACTTGGTATGAACCAGTTCCTTTGAAGACTTTTTCCCGCTTGAATTCTATACGTGGATATGAAGGGGAGCATGGATAAGGGTGCTTTTACTCATGCTCCTGTTTCCTGGACTTGAATCTGGTCATCCCCACCATGTTTCCCAGGCAACACCCCACGGCTTGAGTAGGTTCTGCGGCCCCAGGTCCTCCAAGGGAAGTCGGTAGCATGAAAAACTCCAGGGTCCAGACTTGCCTCATGAGAACAAGCTGAGAGAAGAAAGCTGATCATGCCAGCTTTTGACACAAGGAATGGCAGACAACATGAACTCGAGAATGTATCATTATTACTTTAATCTTGAAATTTTTCAGATATTTGAAGGGCACTGACCCCTCAGAGCACAAAGAATGAAATTACTTCTAAGTGATGGCTCTAATATAATAAAACCATTAATTGATCCACTTAGTTTAGGGAAAAAATATGTTAAAGGGCTGTCCTTGCCTCTCTCTCTTTGAACTGATTTTCTATCTCTCTTCCCTTCATTCTCTATATTCCAGCAACACAATCGTTTTTCTGTTCTTTGGACAAGTAAGTCTTGCTTTTGCCTCTGAGCCGTTAAGTGTTCTATTTCCTCTGCCTAGAATGGTTTTCCTCAAGCTCTTCATACGACTGGTTGCTGCCCATCATTCAGTTCTCCGCCTCAATGTCACGCTCCCATATCTTACCACCCTCTCTAAAGTACCTATTTTCCGGCGTATAAGACGACTGGGCGTATAAGATGACCCCCAACTTTTCCAGTTAAAATATAGAGTTTGAGATATACCCGCCCTATAAGATGACACCCGGCGTATAAGACGACCCCCGACTTTTGAGAAGATTTTCCTGGGTTAAAAAGTCGTCTTATACGCTGGAAAATACGGTACTCCCTGAGTCCTGCTTTTTTTTTTTTTTTTTCCTAACAGTTATCTCTATGATTATCTTAATGCTTCATTCAGTCTTTCTTTCATTTTCTCTCTTTGTCCCTACAATGTAAAGTTTGTGAGGAAACAAATGTCTATTTTGTTCACTGTGATATTCCCAGCTTCTAGATTATTACCTGGCATATGGCATTTCCTACATTTTTGTCAAATGAATAAGTGAATGGTTGAATGAATGGATAAGATTAGAAGAATCTAGGAACTTAAGCATGTACTAGATTCTGTGGTCTTTAGGAGCTAAATTAGGGAGTTTGGATTTTATTCTAGTATAAATTATCAGTCTAGATCCTGTGTTACAAACAGCAGAATCTACTCTTGCTAGTTTAGGCAGAAGAGGAATATTTTGAAAAGATACTAGGTAGCTCTTAGTGAGGGCTACTTTTAGAGTGTTCGGGTCCTAGGCGAATATTTTCTTTCACGTGATGCATGGCAGTTAACAGTAAGTGATAAAGCTAATCCGTGAACACTTACCTGATTAAATGACAATGCAGGACACGTGGGGCATGTTGGATAAATGCACAACCCCCCACCCCTGTAATTTTTAATTGTATACAGATCTGGGCGATTGAAATAGGGAAATATACCATCTAATCCAGACAACTGGTTTGCTTAATTCAATATATTCAGACATTTCCACATCCTGTATAAATAAGGTAACATGTACTTGATTGTGAGGTCACTCATTACTTTGCATGTCTTTTATTTCACATTTTATTGTTATCTTAAATTTTTTGGTGTCATGATGAAAGGTATCTTCCAAAACATGGGCATCCTTGAGACGCAGGGCTTGAGACAGAGGCCTCATTTCTCCTGGTCTAAATATGGCACTGCTTAGCTTAACTTTGGGAAGG
Source organism: Eptesicus fuscus (assembly GCF_027574615.1). Lineage (NCBI taxonomy): Eukaryota > Metazoa > Chordata > Mammalia > Chiroptera > Vespertilionidae > Eptesicus > Eptesicus fuscus. Next base: position 34,016,830 of record NC_072488.1, on the reverse strand, counting down.
CTATGGAGCTAGTCTGTGAAGCCGTGCCATCAGGATTCCCATCCAACCACACTGGAGACTTCTCTATTGAAAATTCCCTTTCCTCTTGGCACCAACAATGCTTGCGTCTAAATGCCAGCAGTCCTGCTACATTCTCTCTCAGAGAGCCAGGCACTCCCACTGCCATGCTTGTCAGCGATCATTCTCAGTGTGGAGCTCTTTCTCACATTGCTCAGCCTCCAAACCAGTCTCCGACAGGTGTGTTTTAGTGGGTGGAATCCAAGGTTTGTACCTGTCTCCCAGCTGCAAGAGAGTCTGGGAATATGCACTTTTTTTTGTTTGTTTGTTTCAGTTCTATTTTGGAACGGTAGGGCTCCTAAGATGAAAAGTTACTCAAATGTAGGGAGGATTTTCAATGATGTAGCCACAATTGACAGAGATCTAATGCAGCAACTTTTTAGTATCCTACATAATAAAAGCCTAATATGCTAAGTGTCCAGTCGTCTAGTCGGCCGTTCAACCAATCAAAGCATAATATGCTAATGATATGCTATGACCACTCAACTGCTCGCTATGACGTGCACTGACCACCAGGGGCAGAAGCCCCGACCAGTAGGTTAGCTTGCTGCTGGGGTCTGGCCTATCAGGACTAAGCGAGATGGGCTGGACACACCCTGGAGCCCTCCTGTGATCCCTCCCCAAGCTGGCCAACTCCTCTTTCCTTCCCTAGCCCTGATAGTGCACCGGTGGGGTCCCTTGGCCTGGCCTGCACCCTCTCATGTTCCGGGACCCCTCGGGAGATTTCGGAGAGCCAGTTTCGGACCTATAGCGGAACGACTGGTCGCTATGACGCACAATGACCACCAGGGGCAGACACTCATCACAGGAGCTGCCCCCTGGTGGTCAGTGCGCTCCCACAGGAGGAGCGCTGCTCAGCCAGAAGCCGGGCTCACGGCTGGTGAGTGCAGCGGCAGTGGCGGGAGCCTCTCCTGCCTCTGCACTAAGGATGTCCGACTAACAGCTTAGGCCCACGTGGGGAGCAGGCCTAAACCATTAGTCAGACATCCCCCAAGGGCTCCTGAGGAACCTTCCCCCCTCCGAGTGCCTGAATTTTGTGCACTGGGACTCTACTTTTAAATAGGAAATTATGTGATTTTTGCTTTTAGATTATAAAAGCACTCTGGGCTCAGATTAGACTATGGATTGAAAGGTAAGCAAGGGTAACAGCAGGGAGACTGGTAAGCAGGCTGTTGCAGTCTGCTGAGAGAGATATGAGACATGAGGCAACTTGGCCCAGGGTGTGGCAGCAGGGATGGAGAGACATAGGCAGAGTCTGGTCCAGTGCAACATTGCAAACCACTACAAGTCCAGTGACATGGGTTACGGGTCACCATTTAACTAAGGTGTTTCTATATTAACAATAGAATTTAGTCTTCTACTCCTGAGAAGACATCTATGAAGATGATAGAAGAACAGAAGTTATCAAATTGGTCCTCTAATTTCACCTAAGATATTAACTACGAAGATGAGGGCAGAGTATTCCATTTTTCTTAATCAGTATGGTTTTCATAGTCCTGCTTTCAGATGATAACTACATTTTAATTAGTTGAGGTGTCTACACAAGGCAGGTTAACAATGCTAACCTTTTTTCTCTCCTTTTTTTTACATTATTTTTTTATTTGCTAGAACTGCAGCAGGCGTCCAGGGCAAATTGCAAGGCTCCCTATTTCAGTTGGCTCTTATCTCCTAAAGAAGCCAAGGGCCTGGCGTCCACAAACTAAAATTTAATGTGAATGTTGCAAATTGGAGCCACTGGGAAGTGCTTTTAAAAGAAATTTCCTGATGATTGCAAAACAAATATTATCAACTCTTTTATTATGAATCTGAAGATAAATATATATAACCTGATCCCAGCCATGGCTAAGAGGAATATAGAATTTTTGAGGTTTGGAAGGTTGAAAACCCTTTATAAGGAAGAGGAATTATGTGATGAGATCCGATTATGAATGATAGAGTGAAACTGAATGAGGGGAAAATTTGAGCTGAATATCAAAGAAAATTTCTTGCAATAGGATCACCTTTGTGGCGAAAGAACAAACCTTGGAGTCTCTCCAGACAGGTGTAGTCATCACACTCACTCTGCGAGACAGCTGAGTCCCGACCTGGCCAGTCCCCGCCCACACAGGGGAGAGGTCCTTTCGCTCCAAGGCTATCTTTGTTCAGTAGCTGTAATTAGATGAGAAATGAATTTCAGAAGTGATTTAGAGGATTTGCACAGAGCACCCAAAAATGTCAAAGCACCTCTCATGCCTCCATTGCTGCATGACAGCAGAGGTGAAACAGAAGGTGCCAGTGATCACCCACAGGAAATCAGCCTTGTATCATGGCAACAACCTACTTTGAAGGAAATTATTGTCATTGTAGTCATAATGTATTGATATTAGACACAACAACTTTATTCTAAACAATGGCTGGCTGGCTGGTAGAAGGTCTTCCTTAACCATGAAATGGACAGAAGGGAACACATTGAATGAAGTTCATAATTTGCCATCCCAAAATATAATGTGCCACATTAGGAAAGGAGTGCTACATTTCAAAATGTATGCTTATATTTCTTGCCTTTTTTATATATAATGCTAGACAGGTTATAGTTCTTGTGTATTTTGACTTTTGTGTTGAGTTTCAAAGGAAAAACAAAAACTTTGCAAACAAGCTGTGTAAATGACCCCATTTTCCTTTCTTCCAATTGTTATTTTCAGAGAACCTGAAAGATACATGTAGGAGTATAGGTAAAGGGAAATATGCTGTTGGTTTTTATGAAATTCAGAAGACTGGGAAAAATAGGGATATTTCTTCAATGACCACCTGTGCACTAAAAATTATATACATTGGTAAGAAAAAGAACAGAAGAACTAATGAGAGGGGAGCTAGCCTTTGTTCATAGGTCAGAAGACTCAATGCTTTTTTTTTTTATTCCAAGTCTTCCCAGATTGATCCATAGATCTAATTCAATCACAATTAAAGTCACAATGGATTTATTTTTATTAGAAATTAAAATGCATATTCTAAATTTGATAAGAACATTCAAAGGTTCTAGAATAGCCAAAACAACATTGAAAAAGAACCAAGTTATAGAACCAATGGTATCTGATTTCAAAGCATATTATAAAGCTATAATAATTAAGTCAATTTGATGTTGGAATAAAACAGTACTAGGAAAACATTTTATGTAAAGTTCAAATAGTAAACATGTTAGGCTATATATGAGTTATATTATCTCTGTCACAGCTACTCAACTCTGCTGTTATAGTGTGAAAAGAACCAAATGCAGTGCATCAAGGAATAAGTATGGCTGTTTCTATAAATCTTAATTTAAAGACTCTAAAATTTAAATTTTATAACTTTTACATGTCATGCAAAAACTATTCTTTGGAGTTTTCTCAGCCATTTTGAAATGATACAATCATTCTTAGTTTGTGGCTGTCCGTGAACAGGCCGTGCACCAGACTGGAACTGTGGGCCATTGTTAGCTGACCCCTGGTGTGGAGAGACAAAAAGATCGATGGAACAAAACAGATAGTGAAGAAATAGGCCTACATATATACGGGCAACTAGTTTTTGACAAAAGTACACAGGGAATTCTGTGGAAAAGGATAGTCAAATGGTGACGTAATATTTACAGAAAAAAATAAAACTTTGATCCGCAACCCACAACATATAGAAATATCAACCCCCAATAGGTAATGTAAAACCTAAAGCTATAAAATTTTAGAATAAGGTATAAATTACAATCTTTGTGACCTTGATTTAAAAAGGATTTCTTAGACAATACCAAAAGCGTGATACATAAAATAACAAATTTATAAATTGGAGTTTATCAAAACAAGAACAAGAAAAAGTCACTCCTGGAAGACACTATAATTGAAATTAAATATCCATCAATAGGTGAATGGACAAACAATTGTAGTATATTCATACAATGGATCAATAAAAAAGGAACTATCGATGCATGCTACGATATAGATGAATCTCAAAATAGTTATGCTAAGTTAAAGAAGTCAAACAAAAAGAGCACATGATTCTTAAAAATGGAAACTAATCTGCAGGGATATAAATCAGATGAACTATTTCCTGGGCTTGGGGTGGGTGTGGATAGGGGCCGCAGGAAGGATGACCAAAGGGTATGTGGCAACTTTTGGGAGTAATGGATGCATTTATTATCTTGGTCATGGCAATTGTTTTTCAGGAATATTTAGCTGTCAAAACGTATCAAATAGTACACTTTCAATACATATAGTTTGTTGCACATCTATTATATCAATAAAAAGATTATGCATAATGAAATACCTATAGTGGTCTATGTATTACAATTATTAGAGAGTTTAAAAATCTGTGATTGACGTGTTCAAGAAAATAAATGACCTGATAAAGATTTGCATTGGAGAAATGGAATGTATAAAACAGTACCAAATATCAGCCTAAAAACGGATAAATACAGTTTCTAAAATTAAAAACTTGAGTTAGGTTTAACAAAAAAGTAGACTAACCAAAAGAGAGGATTAATTAACAGGAACATAAAAATTATGTATTGGTTATTTATTGTGTAATAAACAACCACAAGAACACATTAAACATTCATTTTGTCATCGGTCTGCAGCTCATCTAAGGCAGTGCTGCCCCAGGCAGCATTTTCTAGAGGTGCTCTGCTTCAGGGTACAGGCTTGTGATTAGCTAGATTTCCCTGAACTCCGTGTACCCACATTGAGGGGAGAGTAGCTTTATGCCAAGGAAATTTAAAATTCATATGGACAGTTTCCTTGAACCACCCAATTACAGAGTTACCAAAACTGACACAAGAAGAAATAAAAAATCTGAATAATACTAGACCCATTATAGAAATTGGATATATAATTGAAAACAGTCGCTTACAAAGGTCCAGGTTCAAATGGCTTCTGGGTGAAGTCTAAAATTGTTTAAAAGAAAACATAAAATCAATTCTTTAGAACTAGAAAAAAAAAATTAGACATTTCCCAACTCATCCTGAAGCGAACATAAATTTAGTAAAAAAATTACAGAGCAATTTCTCTCTTGGACATCGATGTAAAACTCCTAAAAATGTTAGCAAGTTGAATTGAATAATATTTAAAAAGGAAATTATGTCATGACTAACTTGGGTTTATCTCAAGAAAGCAATGTTAATTTAACAATTGAAAAATCAATCAATGTAAGTCCAAGTATTAAGAGAACAAATGAGAAAAAATCATGTGGTTACTTTAATAGATGCAGAGATAGCATTTGAAAAATCTAGCAGCCTTTTATGATAATAAAATAATATTTCCTTAATTAGGTAAAGAATATCTACAAAACATCTACAGCAATCTTCATACTTAATGGTGAATTATTATAAGATTTTCCCCAAGACTGGGAATGAAACAAGGAGGTCTACTCACACCAATTCTATTCAACATTGTGCTAGAGGACCTAGCCAGTGTAACAAGGCAAGAAAGAACTAAAAGGCATAATAACTAGAAAGTAAGAAGTAAAACTGCCATTGTTCATAGTTACCATGATTTTTTACGTAGAAAATCCAAAAGAACCGAAGACTATTTATTAGACTTAATAAGTGAACATGGAAAAAATCTATTGAATTTTACATGCAATGTAATAAACCTTCGTAGTTCATAAAGTTCTGATTGATAAATGCATATATGGTCACTGTACAAAAATGTTGGAGTCAGATGTCAGTGATCTCTAAGGTTAAGATTTTCTTGCATGTGTTTGGGAAGGACCCTACATTGTCAAAACCCAAGCAAATGGTAAAAAACGATTAGAAATCAAAATTTAAAGAATGATGCCACTTAACAGCATCAAATAATCAATTGCTTAACAATAAATCTGATTAAAGATTTGCAATAATTCTATGAAGAGTACTCTAAAATACTATTGAGAAATTAAATAAAACCTATCATGCTCTTGGATTAGCATATTCAGCATCGTAAAGATGCCAATTCTTCCCAAATTAACCTATGAATTCAGTGCCATTTCAATAAAAATCCCAACAGATTGTTGGACGGAAATTGATAAGCTGATTCTAAAATTTATACAAAAATGCACATGGGAAGAATAGGCAAGAAAATAATGAATTTGAAGACTCATACTACCAGTTACCAAAAGTTGTTTAACTTATTATAAAACAAAGGTGCTACTACAGTGCAATGGGGAAAATAATTGCCTTTTCTATAATTGGCCTTGGAACACTTGGATATCCATAAGGGGAAAAGAATGAATCTTGACTCCTACAACATACCATATCCAAAAATCAATCCCGGCTGTATTGTGGACTTTAAAAGTTAAAACTTTTCAAAGATAACATCAAAGAATTTCTTTGTGAACTTGGGAGAGGCAGGCAAAATGTAATTAATAGCATTTTGTACCAGCAAGAAATTAGCTCAAAAGTGTGAAACAAGCTATAAAGGGTGCTATTCCCCTGACCATCTCACTTTAGACCTTACATCTTGATTTTAAATAATTGATTGGAATCCACTTTTATGGACAGGTCTCTACAACAATATCTCAGATGTTTGGGGGGACTTTATAAAGGCAATAATTGGGAAAGAATGTGGAATCACTGTACTTTATTTGGTTTACAATGCCGTAAATGTAAGAATAAATCCATGCAGCAAACTATAAACATTATATAGGGTTTTGATATTTATTTCCAAGTCTATCTCCAAGGATTTAATGAAAACTGGAGCCAGCTGAAGCGGAGGGCTTCTCTGTCTTTTCCACTGCGGGTTAGATTTCTCCTCCTTGTCACTCAGGTCCTGCTCCTGTTTTGTATTCCATGCCAGGCTGGAGGGCTTGGTTATGCTAAAAGCCACCAATGAACCATTCTGCCAGAGCGATAGAAAACATGATAGGAACATGGGCCTGGGAGTCAGACCACTGTCTCTGGAATTCCACTGTGATGCCTACTCTAGGAACTTGGACAATGTGTTACATCTCTCAGAGCCTGTTTCCCAGGGGAGGTAGAAGATACGATGCTCAGAAGACTGTTGTGAGGACTACATGAAGATGTTTGTGAAATGCTGACCCAATTTCCAGTTCATAAGAATTCCTTAAAAACGAAAGTTGATTTTTCATTTCTTTTTAGTAAGACTCTTATTGCTAACTGCAAGGAATTCTTAATCTCTGAAAGTTTAGACTTGAAATAAAAGTCCATATCCATGGATTCTAAAGAGGGCTTTACTTTTATTAAATATGCTCTACAAATGTCATGCAGTCGATTAATTGTGGGCACTTTCTCTTTCTTCTTGTGCCCACAACTTTGGGTTTCTCTCACCCCCTCTACTATACCTGGCCCTGTGGTACAAAGGAGAGGGTTTATGTGAGCCAAGATTTTTTTAAAAATATTTATTGTTGAAAGTATTACATATGTCCCCCTTTTTCAGGTTTTTTATTTTTTAAGGAAAAGAACAAGTCCTAGATTGGCTCAGAAGTAAGAATGGGTTCTGTATTGTGCAGAGGTGATGAGTCCCATGATACTTCCACATTGCTCCCTCGCTGCTGCAGGAGTCCAAGTTTTACTGGTTCAAAACATGTGGCACAAATTATGTCAGAGGCCAAAGTTACTCATAAGCAGAACCTTGCCTTTCTTTATAGGACTTTGTCACAGGTCCTCCTTGTTTTACGTGTGGACGCCGGTCTGTTCTGTGGTGGGTGAAATCTTTCCTTTGAGCTATTCCATGGATTCCAGCTCATGCCTCTCCCTCAGATGTTCCACTGTTGAAGAATAGGGTATTTTTTAAATTTACAAATGTGAAAACCTGCAGCCAGGCATATCTCCTTTACAATGCAGTGAACCTTCCAAACCCTTGTATTAGTCTCTCGGAACCAAACAAATTACATGCCACAGTGCGCTGTATATCATGCCCAGAATGTTTATAATGTCTGGCTGAGTGGGGCTTGGGAATGGGCTTCTCTGGTGAGCTGGAGCAGATTGTGTCTTTGACTGACAAGCTGCCATTTTCTTGAGATTCGGTGATTTGGGGTCCTTCACCTACCCATGCAAACAAACGGTAACCTCAGAGATCTTTGGCACTTGACCCCAATATTTTTATACAGTAATCATACATACATTTATCACTCGGAGCTTTATGAACAGTGAAGGTTTATTACACTGCACTCAAACCTCATTTAACCTTTTCCCTTGAAGCAATACTTTAAAACAGAGTTGAGAGAGTTTGTCCAACCAAGGCAGTTGGTTCACCCTCTTTTGTGCTTCCATTCCTGAGGAGCCTTTGGCATGGAGGCTTGTGGTCAGTAGATGTTTTCTGTAATCTTGAGGAAACTTACCCTCCTACTTGAATGTATTCTCTAGGGGACTCTAAGTCCTTGGAAGCTTTTGAGTTTGGCAGAAATTTTGTAATAGGGAGACCTGAGAATTGCTTGGTCTTTGGTAGCAGGGATCAGATTTGTCCTTTGTATACACCATTATCAGTTTCATCTCCAAGAGTTTTGCTTATACTTTTCCCTATTTCCAATCCATGCGTCAGCCATTGTGGAGGAGCCGCTTCCCACCTGGTGGTTATTATTTCTTCTCTTGACAATTCTGGCCCATATGAAACTCCATTCTCTAAAAGTTTCTTCCTGCCTGAACCACAAAATACAACATTTCATTACCATGCCAATATTTGTTGCTATCACTTTTATTACCAGACTATTTTTGGATTATTTTCTGATTTCTATTTGTGTAAACGTTGCTTGCCCAGCTTTCTTGTAAGTTTCCCCATGACTGAAATTGTATGCTATACTTCGGAACTCCATACAAACCTAACACCACATCTAACACACAGTAGGAATACAATATATGTTGAATGAACACATTTTTGACATAGTATCTTGGAAAATATAAGTATTTGCATCTGAAAAGAAATATCCCTCAATAAGCAAGCAATCGTTTAGAATGGAGGGGAATTTCCTGTGTTGGATATTCAGAAGGTCCACATGGTGATTTTTCCTTGGAAATGAAGCTATTTGGATTTGGTGTCTGAGAAGGGCTTCATGGGTCTAGAGGCAAAGCTTTGAACCCTTTGTTTTATCCCCTCTGTGTTCATGTGCAGGGGCTGCCTGTAGCTTTGAGTACTTTTAAGCTCAATGGGAAAGAGGACCATGTCTGCACAGGAAGAGTGAATGGAAGTGCTTGTGCCATGTATGTGTCCTTGCTGCAATGGGTGTCTCGGGGCCAGATCCGGAGGCTGATGCTCTGGTTGCTGTGGATGTTACTCTTGGATCTGCCCCTCAGGTGTCCCACTGAAATCGGTGCCAATCGACAGCAACAGCACTTCCCTCTCACTGGGGAAATGAAAGATGCTGAGTCTAATTTCTGGTAGGTCTGTAGATATTTGGTAAAAGCAAAGTCATTCATTTTGGTTTATCTTTCCAATTTTGCTCAACCAAGCCATTGTTCCCCTTTCTGTCCTTGCTTCCAGTTTGAACTTTCAGATAATTTCCACGATTTGTGACCCTGTTTGGGCTTTACCTTTACATTGTCTTCTTGGTGGTTTGGGGAAAGAACAGACAGGTGATGTCAAGCAGAGCTGCCAAATGCTTTAACCAGCTGGGAGATCTGGGTTACAATACCAGGATGTGTATTCCTGAACCCTAACATCTTTTTATTTATATTCCACTTATTTGGTGCTTACTACCTCTCAGATACTATTCAAAGTGCTTTACACATATCAATATAGTTAATCTTCAGAATGACCCCATGATGTAGGTACTATCCTAATCCCCATTTAATAGATGAGAAAAGTGAGGCAGAAAGAGGTTACAACTATTTTGCCTGAGGTCACACAGTGAGGAAATGGAAGACCTGGGATTGAATCAAAACCATCTGGTTCCAGCGTCCATATTTTTAACTACTATGCCTCATTTCCTTTGTTCTGAGTATTTTATTTATTTTTATCAAACAGATATTTGAGGAATACCCTATGCCCAAAGCATCATGTAAAACAATTTTGGGAAAATGGAGGAGAAGGGGACCCAGCTACTGATTACAAAGACATCAGCACTCGAGGGGAGTGAAGGACACGTGTAGCTTTGCACGACATCTGTGGGGTGTTCTCTCTGCCCTGCGGAACATCTGATTTTTCATTGATGATAGGAGAACAGCTCAGATGTTGGGAGGATTGATGACTCATTTTATAAGGAGAGCAAAGTTGTTGAAGTGCTTTTCCATTAGGAGACCTTGCATATGGGTTGTGTGGGAGTGAAAAATAAAACGCCTAGTCATTTACTTAATAAACATTTATTAAGCACCGGTAAGTGCAAAATATTCTATTGAGAAATACTAAAAACGTACAGGTTCTTACTTTTAAATATTATTATAAAACGTCACCAACGTAAACTACATGGACAAAAGACAGTGTAACAAGTACTGCATATTTGCAGATTTCGTGTTCAATTAATGCAGTGCTATCCCTGAACATCTATTTTTACAGGGAAGCTCAACCAAAGAAACAGAGAATGAGGAGAAAACAAAGCATTGGGCATGTGCAGTAATGCCAGCACATTTCGGTGACCAGGGCCTACAGCTCTTCATACACACTCTCTCTCTCTGAAGATTGTCATTGTGGGTACTCTTGCTTGGCTTTTAAAAGATCCATAGGCAGCATGAACTTGGCCAGTGTACCAGCCCCTGAGGAATACTAAATGTACCCCATTTCATTTATAGGAAAGAAGCAAATTAAGACAGAGCACTTTTGTGTAAACCATAAACTGCATTTAACAAGGCAGGAGGCTTGGGAATCCATGCTCAGGCTGCTTGTTTTTCCTGGCACCTTGTTAAACATGGTTGAAAGTTTGCATGCTGGGGAGCAGCCACTTTCCCTTTGTTCCTGAGAATGGCTCTAACTGACCTGGCAGACCTGGGTGGATGGGCTGCAGTCTTAGATACAGGGAATGGAAGAGAACAGGGAGCTCTGTGGGCCTCAACGACCACCTTCAAGCAGCGCCCACCTCCGCTGAGCCCAATGGCCAGGACGTGAGTCCTCCTGTTTGCAAGCCCTCCAAAGAACAGGGCTGCCTCGGACACTATTATCAAAGCACTCTTTCTATGTCTAAATTAAATCCTCCATCCTGCAGTTTAGTGCATCTCCTTTTGTTCTGTTCTGAATGAGGATGGAGAACAGCTGGTCAGCATTCCCTGTAGAATAACTCTTCAGACACTTGAAAGCTCTTATTAAGTTCCCTCCGAGTCTCCTCTCTGGACAAATACTCAAGCTTTCTCCCACTTATTCTCTCCACTCACCTTTCTCTTTCTGGCTCCAGGTCCTTCTCCAGCTGCTTGCTTCCTGAAGCCACCTGGAAACCTAGCTAACTGCATGTTTTCCTCACGTATTGTTACAGGTGGAGGATTTTGTTTCTCTTTCAGTAATCATTTTCTGGTGGACTTAGTCTTTAATTATCTTAGCTTTTCATCCACTGGCTTGAATTAACTGAAAAAAATTCCCTGACTCTAGGTCTATGTATTTTAGGTCTATGGAGATATTGCTAATAAAATAATGAGTGTGTTTATGCATATATGTATGGTTTTTCTCTGCTTTTTATTCACCTCTACCTAAATATTATGTAATGATATAATATGTACTTCTATTTTAAATGTGGCTTCAAGTCACATTTCTTTCTAAGTTAGATATGGGTTAGTGTGTGTGTGTGTGTGTGTGTGTGTGTGTGTGTGTGAGAGAGAGAGAGAGAGAGAGAGAGAGAGAGAGAGAGAGAGAGAGAATGAATGTGTGTATATATACTAATTCTGATTAATTCGTAATTGCTGCCCAGAATTCAATGGTGAGAAGGATTCTGAGACTCAGGGTAGTTAAACAGGGAACAATAATGCTGAAATGAATGTTTTGTAGCAGTAGCTGTGGGTGAGAACAGGTGTGGTGGCATTATGGCCAAGTTGTATGATGCCTGAATAAATGATTGAGAAGATGAAGTAATAAATAATTGTATTTTCCCTTTTATTAATCTACATGGGGGAGCATTATTAATTAGTTTCTCACTACTCTGATTCACTATAGCCCAGTACATGTTGGTGCCTCCCTCACCACATCCCCCATATTCTGATGGCTCACCATTCCCATTTTCCTGTCACATCCTAGGAATTTATCAACCCATCCATGGCTTACTCCTACAGTCTGATGAATGTATGCTTGCCTCTTTGCCACCACTTGGCCATTCTGCCAGCATCCTAGGGGATTACTTTATCCATGGCAGCCCCTTGCTCCAGAAGCGTCTGTGGCTTAGCATTGCTTAATGTAACCAATCTAAATGCCTCTTTCTGTTTGCTGACTTTTGGGGCTCTTCCAAAGTGGGCACCATTCAGTAGACTTATTTCAGTTTCCTACCACTTCCCAGTAACTCTTTGTTTCAGAATTTTAAAATGCATTTTTCACATTAAAGTATTTTTACCACCTCACCTAGAATCTCCTCCTCTCTTCCCAGCCCTCTAAATCTTACCCATTGTATGAGACCCATCATCCGTGAAGCTTTTCTAAATGTGGATTTCCGGTCTTTATTGATGGCTCCTTTCTCTAACCTCCTAGTACAATTATGTTCTGTCACTTAGCCCAATTATATGTAGTTTGTGTGCTTCGCTAATTGTTCTGTGTGAACCAACTGGTCTTCACTCTTCAGTTAGACTCTAATTTCCTTTGGAGAAAGACCATACGTTTCCTTTTATCTATTGGTTTTAGCCTCCTTCTTTAAGTTTCAACCTGCCCATAGCAGTGCTATGCTCAGAAATAGTACTCCAAAAGTACCTATTATATGACCCTCCAAATAACCAGTCTGACTGCTTTTCATAATGATTAGATAGATTAAAAATATAATTTGACCCGTCTTTATGGGTTTGGATAGATAGATTAATATTTCAGAAGGTATAGTTACCAGTGACATTAGTAAAGAAAAATGTATTTGGGGATCACACATAGTTAATAAATGATTCTCTTTGGGGGAAGAATAAAAGTGGTTTCTTTTTGACAGAGCTCAAAGTGTTATTAATTACACAGATGCTAACATGGTATTGAGGAATAGCATAGGAAGGCATTGAAATGCAATTTCTCACCTGGCTTGCATAAAGGTGATGAGATGTTCAACATAAGATTTTTTCTGCTCTGACACAGTGAACATATTAAAAACTGCAGGCAAAATCCAAAAGCAGAAAAAAATTTGTAATTAATCATTAGTAAATAGTATTCACTACTGTAGTCAACAAAAATTAGAAAGGAACCTGTTGCCTGTGGTGGGTGTCTGATGTTTTTGTAGGGTCCGCGTCAGTCAAAGAAGGTTCTGGAAACCCAGGAAAGATACCAGAGGACCTCAGCCTGGATATCATTCTGTTCCCGGTGGGACGGTAGAGCTACCCGAAAGTCACCTGAGAGGCAAAGCAAACCTGACATAGAATGGCATTTCTGAACCACAGCGTAGTGGCTTAATTGATTGATACTTTATTCTTTTCAAAAGACAGCTGAATGTCAAAGGTCTTTTTTGTGTAGTACTAGAAAACTGGTTGTCAAACAACCTCTACTCATTCAATAATTTATCCCATTTTGTAAAAGAAAGGCAGCTGACATGCAGTAAATCTACTCCATATTTAAATTACTACATTGAACAATAATAAGGAGAATGAAAAATCTAGACCATTATATAAAATTAAACATATATGAAACTGTTTTTTTCCAAATGATCACCAAAGGCTATAGTTTAAAGGCAGCACTGAAGCCCTGAGTGGAATAAAAATGCAGAACAGTAGTTTGCAAATGGCAGTGGAATTATTTATTCTATTTTTTCTATACATAAGGAATTGAGCTAAATGAACAATGTTTAAGCATGTCAGAATTTCATCAATTTTGCATGAGCATTCTCAAATATCCTGGTGGGGGTAATTGCTTGCAAATACATTTAAACTAATGATATGTTATATCCTTACTTGATATAAAACTATTAAAAGATACGTTATTGCATTTGACAATGCCATGCAGCTGGGTCAGATCTTAATGACAGATTTCTGTATTTGTGAATTAAGATACACTCTGCTGGAAGCAAATATTTTGTAAAAATAAAAGCTATATACTATGTAAGTTTGATCATGTATCTAAAATTCTATTTCTGTTTGTTGGGAGCTATAGGACTTGTGAGAGGAGAAGAGTTTGTCCCTTTCCTAAAATTGGGAAAGGAATTCAGAACTATAATCAAATTCTCCTCATACCCCATTCCCCTCAGCAGGAGCGAACAGAACTCGTAAAACCCACTATGTGGTTTTAAGGGTCCACTTAGAGTGTGGTTTTGCATCCCTTGCAGGCTATAGTGACTGACATGCCTCAAACCAATTAGGGAAAAGTGGCCCTTTCCTCCCACGACAAAGGCATGTTTATTTCTTAAGGGGCATTAAACTGGGCTGAAATGAAACATTGGATGGGAAAAATAATTCAAGGAAAAAATAAAAGAAAAAGGCAGTTGCAAAAATATTGCCATTAAAAGGGAAGTGTAGTGATGTGCTGCGAGGATTCTTTGGTCCTTCACTTTCAGGGGATACAGACTTTTAAAATATTTTAGTCTATTTTCTCTTTTGCCTGAGGTCAGTATACTGAGGGTCCAGTTTTTATCAGCTTGGGTTTTACTTGCCTAGATCTCACCTTAGGCTCTGTGATCAAAACCCCAGTATGATTTCCCTTCTTGACAGTGGGCTAAAATGCATATTAATTTGTCTCCAGTGCCGGGATTTGTGACTCGGTGATAGATTGTGAGGCAGGCATTAATGCTCATACATGATTACGGAACTTGGGGAGCTAGCTTGGCGTCCCACTGGAAGTCAGATGATGTTATGATTACAAGGGAAGTATTGATATACTTCCCTAATTGTTTCTTAGGACTTTGAGTTCTATTTATGATGTCATTACAAAGCTATGCATTATCTGCATAATCGCCAAGGAAAAGACTCTCAGGAAGGAAAATGCATCCCACTGAGATAATGCCGCGAGCTACTGCTATACAAACCAGGGCATATGTATGGTGTTGAAATAATAAGACAGCATGGAATCATGATGAATTCTTGTTCCCATCATGACAGAACGCTTTCTCGAAATTATCACTATTACTGGCTTAATTGATCCAAGCTCAGTGAAAGGATTTTCAGCAAATGGATGGCTTTGGGACACAATCCCTACTCCACAGTACGATTGCTGACAGTATCAGCCTAAGAAAGGCCAGTCACTCTGCAGACCTGTAACTGCTCTGCACAGAATGCATATGCATGTCCGGAAGTGTGTGTTTGTTGTGTGTGTGTGTGTGTGTGTGTGTGTGCATACATGTGTGTATAAGATACGCAGGAACACACAATTTGCTTGATAGCTTGCGGTAGAAAAATAAAAGGTAAGATAAACTTGCCTCTGAGATAAGAGGAAGATAATTTTTCTCAGTGAACAGACTTCACGGAGTGAAAAAATTACACATTATTGTCGCGTGGTGTTATATATAGGAAGCTCTCGCCTGGACGTGGCAGCCTGGCGGGGCGAGATCTTTTATATGGCAAAGAGCAGTACAATATACCTTTACTGCGGGGTTTGCAGTTACACGGTAATTCTGATACATATCCTCACCCTCTCCTTAAAAGGCACGTATGCTCTGATTTTCAACACCATTGAAGATTATTACAACTCCCCTTCATAATATACTGTAAATTTTAGTATAAAGCCCCAATTCCTTGGCTCCTAAGAACAATCTCAGGGAAAGAGTGCCCTATACTTCTTACTCTCTCGGTAATGTGAGAGGAGACCTAATGAAGCTCTTTATGCAAATTTCCCAGTTATCAGGTAAAATCTTCACATAGAAAAACCTGTCACATGTTGTAAAATTTCTTTATGTTATCCAATGCTAATGATGACTCAGAACACAGCCCACAGAGGATCTTTGAAATCCTTCATAAAAACTGTATTTCCACCCCAATATCAGAGGCCTCGGAAATTCCACCACTCTGAAGGCGCGGGCTTGTAATTAGCATGGTGCAGGCTTCTCTGCCCTCTGAAACCATAATGTTAATTACAAAAATTACACTGTGTTTAAAAGTGCAATTAAGAGACTCCACCGCACAAAGGGAATCTTGGAACCTCTTTTCACACTTTGAAGCCAGGTCATAATGTAGCCCATAAAAAGGAGGCCAAGGCTCATTCCCTTTTAAAGGCCTGAGAAGATCAGAGAGGCGATCTCCGCGAGAATGAGCTCTACTGAGCGCGGCGGCAGCACTCTTAATGAAGTGTTCTACCTGGAGCAAGGGAGGAAGCGAAAGGAGAAAATTAGCTGAAAAATGATGGCCGTTCTACACCCAGCTTGGCTATTGCCAACATCAACGCCCAGCTTGGGTCTACTTTGGGCCAATTCTGGAGTCATTTGCTTGGTCCCGGTATCTGCCTGGCTCCCAAAGTGAGACACATATATTTGTAAGTAAAACTCCAAGATGGAGTTTTGGGGATTCAGACCTATTTTTGTACTCCATCCAGAACGGAACACTGTAAGGTCTATCTGAACAAAGATTATACTGGGAAATCAGTCCCCCTTCCTGCCGCTTCTTGGAGAAAGTAAGGAGTGGAAGGATAGAATTAGGCTGAGCACTTTCCTTGGTGATTTCATGGTAGGACTCAAGCTACATTGTTGGTGGTGAAGTGTGTCAGTGGTTCTTGCAAAGCAGGCAGGGTAGACTGGTGGGTGAAACATTGGTGTAGGAAACTGGAGTGTTGAATCAGAGCCTCCGGTCTGCAGCCGTGTGACCTTTTGTAGCATTTAACTTCTCAAAGCCTCAGTTTCCCCATCAGGAGAGTGGGAATAATGTAGATCTTGAGGAAGAGCAAGATAGAATTATCTGGAATAAATTAGAAGCAAAAATACTCAGCAGTCTATAAAGAGGCTAAAGCATATACAAATATAAACAATACTTGAGATATGCCT
Source organism: Eptesicus fuscus (assembly GCF_027574615.1). NCBI lineage: Eukaryota > Metazoa > Chordata > Mammalia > Chiroptera > Vespertilionidae > Eptesicus > Eptesicus fuscus. The sequence goes on along the minus strand of NC_072488.1, from coordinate 33,999,850 downwards.
TTGATGAACATGAGAATTTTGGTTAACTCTTGAGGAAGTTCTTTCTCTCACCCTGCGTTATGTCTGAAATCCCCCTTCCCAACTCATATGTGGAAGTCCTAACCCCTGGACCCCCAGAATGCACCTTTCTTGGGAATAGGGTAACTGTATAAGTGATTAGTTAAGATGTCATGGGGGCAGGGGGCTCTAATCCAATGTGACTGGTACCCATATAAAAAGGAGGAGTGTGGGCACAAAGACAGATGTGCATAGAGGAACGGCCACGTGAGGAGACAGGAGGGAGGCTGCCACTGTAAGCCAAGGAGGGAGGCCTGAGCAGATCCTAGCTCACCGCTCAGACAGAACCAACCCTGCCAACACCTGATCTCAGACTTCCGGCCTCCAGCGCTGCGTGAAACAATCAATTTGTGTTGTTGAAGCCACCCAGTTTATGGCACTTTGTCAGAGCAGCCCTAGGAAACCAGGATGCCCTGGAATTAAACGTCTTCCTTAGGGTTATTTTTCTCTGAAAACTTTTAGATACCTTAGCTGTCTTTCAGACAGATATACCTGAGATCCCATAGCCCCTACGCCTTCCCTCCTCCACTCACAGTTTATTTTTACGCTGGTCTTCTCCAGTCCTGGGCCTTCTCATACACTGTGCACTCCAGAACCCTACCCTGATGCCTTTGTCTGCCTCCCTTTTCCTTTTTTTAGGGCTGTGGTCGGCAAAATGTGGCTCGTGAGCCACATGCGGCTCTTTGGCCCCTTGAGTGTGGCTCTTCCACAAAATACCACGGCCTGGGCGAGTCTATTTTGAAGAAGTGGCGTTAGAAGAAGTTTAAGTTTAAAAAATTTGGCTCTCAAAAGAAATTTCAATCGTTGTACTATTGATATTTGGCTCTGTTGACTAATGAGTTTGCCGACCACTGTCATAGGGAATCACTGCTATCTAAGGCTCTCTACCAGGACATGAGTCGAGGAGTAGCATTCAGCCCTGCTTCTGTGAGGCAGCAAAAAAGCTGCCCCAAATTTATTTATCTCCCCCAAATCTTTCCCAAAGAGCAATAAAATATAGAGAATGAGGAAATTAATATTGGCTAGAGATTTTTTTAAAGGACTGGTGGAATGGAGCCAGAATGTTAGAAAGTTAGAGAGAGGTTGTTCTCTAACCAGAAGGTGCCAGAAAACAGACGGGCTGAGGGAGGGAGTTCAGTGCTGGGGGTCTGGAGATCATACCGCAGAGGGACATTTTCATGTCCTGTTAGCAGATCATGCCAGGAATGGCCTGTCCTGATGGCTCAGTCAACAGTGATAGTTGCTCTAGAAAGAGATGTTTATGTGGCAGATAAAATCACTTTTAACACTCAGGAAGGCATTTTTACCACTTTTTTATGCTGCCAATTTTCTCTCTCAATCTTTCTGACATACATAAAAACACACACACACACACACACACACACACACACACACACGCTAAGTCCTAAATGAAGTATTTTGCATCTTTTTTTGGTGTAGATTTGCAAAGTCTGCAGAAATGCATTTCTCAGGTTCTAGAACATTCAGATAAGTTGCTGCCCAAGTAATTTCCATTAGGGGGAATTTTGATTCTCTGTCCCCTGAAGACCTAGGATGGGTTAACCACACCGTTTTGTACTCATGAGCCCCTATTCTCTGAGCTGGTGCACTTTGCTTAATCCTTCCTTCCATTTACAAATAAGTTTCATGTGAAGGCTAATGTGAAAACTCCCCACACTGCTCAATAAATCACCAACCTGACCTTTTGTAGAAACACTGAAGGTTGGTGGTGAAGCCGATTTAAAGATGGGAGGGAATTCCTAGTCTTCCCTCTCCTCCCCCAGCCCCCAAATGTCCTGCACAGTGTGCTGCCCATTGGGTTGGGCCATTTGGCCTCTGTGTCTGGAAAAATCCACTTCCTCCTCCTTCATCTTCTACCTGCCCGACTCGTTACAGAACCAGACAGTTTACATATGTGATCCTTCCTATTTAGAAAATTAATGGTGTTTTCTGGCTCCAAATCACAGCTTGTGGTGCTCTGCGGGCGATGAAAAACTTGGCCAGCTTCAGCGGCAAGGCAGCCATTAGAAAATTAACCCTTGGTGACCAGGGAGCAAAGGTAGGCGCGCGGGGTCCTGGCGACGTGGCAGGCTGCAGCTTTCAGGTGTCGATACATATGTTAGCCGTGTAGGAACAGCACACGCGGCGCCCCCTGAGAGCTTCTAGCTAGCATGTTTGTGGTTGGCCACTGTGGAGAGGGCACGGACATAGCACTTGGCAGCCAGTGCGACCAATATGCCACGCTTTTCATTAGAGCTCGGGAGAAAGCCCAGGGCCCAGCTTTGGAATCCCAGCCATCGCTGCGTTGGCTCTACCTGATTAAAGGATGTGCCACTCGCTGCCAGCCCACGGCTCCTCCATTGCACATGCCTTTGCTGGCGTCCCTTTGCTTTTCTCCCGGAAATGGCTGGTCTCAGAGACACTGAGTCATAATAGTCCAGGGGAGGGGGGGGAAGGGGGCAGGGAGAAAACTTTAAAGTGATTAATTGCACATTAAATTAAGTCACCCTGCTTGCTTGCTTTTAGGGATTTTTATTTGTTTTGTGCATGGGAGCCAGAAGGGACTATTTTCTGGTGCAGTTTTGCAACTACCCTGAGTGTGTGTGTGTGTGTGTGTGTGTGTGTGTGTACAGTTGCCAGAGTGAGTGTGTGGGCCTTGGAAGTGTCGGGTCTGTCTTTGGGAATCTGGTTTCTTGAGGGTAGTATTCTTTGGACCATGGTTACAGCTTTCTCTTTTCACAGTCAAGACTGAACCCTTGTGTTTGGAAGGTTCAACTTTGCTCCTAGATGTATCCCTGGTGAATGTAAAATCATTTTCCTGGCCCTGCCCCCGGAGAACCAGAGTCAGTGACCCCCAGGATCAAATGCATTGAGGCATGCTTTCCTCTATTTGTTTCTTAATCTGATGAGATGCAAGGGCTCTAGATTCCGAGGATCCCTGCGCCTGCCACTGAGGGAGAAGAGGCGGCCCGTGGTGGAGCGCCCCGGCCATGGGAGCCTCCGAACTTCCTGTCTCCATCCACCCCCTGCACACCTATCCAGCAGTCCGGAAGTGGATTTTATTTTAGGTTCCCGGTACAGGAAAACACAGCTGCTTATTTTACTGCTTCTGAATGCTGTGCTCCGTGGCATTCAGTGAAATCAGGCTATATTCATCTCTAACATTGTGTAACACCAGCTTTCATACAAACAGGGGTAAATAACAGTGGCACATTAATTACTCCTTTCTAGTTTACTCTGACAAAAATGGACTCAAATGAAGACTAATATAATTATAGATGATGCATTTTCAATTAGCCTTTGTTAATACTATTAATAAGATTAATAATATATACTAAAAATGTCAATATGCTTATCTAAATAAATTTTTTAAATCACCCTTTCAAGTCCCAGCATCAAACATTAAGGCACAGCGTCTTAATTACATGTGCTCATCAACAAAGTTAAATGGAGAACATCCCTCAAGTGAGGCAGAGACAGACAGAGGCAAGCCCCGAGGCTGCCTCCACGTTCACCTTTCTCAGCCCCATTTGGCTCTTCTGTAAACCATCAGCATTTGTGGGAAGAACGACTTCAAATCAGCGCAGGGCTTTGCAAAGTTCTTACACAGGGAGGGTTGCACACTGAGCGGCTTGCTCTCTAATATGCACACACATGTAAATTACCCCTTTCTGAACTGAATGATAAAGTGTGGGCTTGCCTTTACAATTTTAATAATATACAGCACAACTGTGACTGGTGTTAATGTATAGAATTAATTGTCCCAGGGAGATGTTTCTTCCAAAAAAGCAATAATGGCTGGATTCTCCTTGAGAATGTGAAAACCCTCTGGTATACTAATAAAATGAAAAAGGTTCACAAAATAATATCCTAAATAATTGGGTTCCTGGTACCCAAGACCCCATGTAGTTTCTCTTAAGTGGCCTGAAAAAAATTGTGATTATTCCTTTGGACCTAATAAAACATAATTGAAAAAATATCAGTGAGGATAAGAGAGAGAGAGAGAGATCCATGTCCCCTTAATATTTGTAAGGTGAAATTCTTAACACTTTTTCATTGTTAAGGAGGAAAAAAATTTTTGCAAGTACATAATGGTGTTTATTTGGCTGAAAACATATGGGTAACATGCCCAGTTCTGCCTGCTCCCCCCACCACTGTGTGTGTGTGTGTGTGTGTGTGTGTGTGTGTGTGTGTGTGAGAGATATGTGATCATTAAAACTTTTCAACAGCTCCAGTTTGTAAATCTACTGGCCCTTTCCTCCCCAGAAACTGAAAAACTGAATACTTCTACTGTGCTGTATTCATAAACAAATTAGTGTTCTTTGAAGAGAGTGTGAGTGTGTGTGTGTGTGTGTGTGTGTGTGCGTGTGTGCAGGGGGGTGGGGTTGGAAGCACAAAACGGTTCTCCTGCCTGCATGGATGTTTTCATCCCAGTAGTGTTTCTCCTTTTCCCTTCAGACATAAAGGCTTCCTCAGACTGAAAACCTTACCCCTTATTCTTTTTTCTACTTCTCTATACCTGTTTATTCACTTGTTCTTAAGCTACAATAACCAGGACAAAACAGTGGCTGGAAATGAACAGAATTTTCCACGCAGAAAGAGGAGCTCTCGAGAGAGTTGGGGACCTGGAGGGAGACAGGGAAATGCAGAGGGGACTCAAGACAGAGCCGGGGATGCTGGAGCGACAGAATGCTGAAGATAGTTGTCCCAGCTACGAGATAAAAGCTACATTACATGAAATTAATGGAGGCTGTCTGCAACATACATGAATCACTGTTTCAACACTAAGAAACCAGCACAAAAGAATAAAGAAATCTGAGTACTAACTGCATCTTCAAAGGTCTCCTATTTACCCAGCTATACTGGGTACTGACACAAGTGGAGGGAAATATAAGAAAAAAGCACTGCTGTGATCGAATGAATGCGACCATATGAGCTATATTGGAGCCGTATGCATCCTATTTAGCTGATATCAAACACAGTTTAATGAAAGTTAAATAGTTTCTGAGGAGTGCATGAGCTGGAACAGATTAGATTCCACCGAGGGGTCTCTCAGCATATTGTTGCTCACATGTATTCCCTGCTCAGGGCTGCTACAATTCCAGCACTCCATTAGCAATACACAAAAGACTTATGCAGATAGCGGGCATAAGCTCCCACCGCCATGTTGGGAAATAAAAACACACACACACACACACAGACACATGCACACACGGATGAAGGTTTTGTTCAATGTGTTCATCTCAAAATAGATCTCTGTAATTCAAAACCGATAAGCACATTTGTAAGGGGAAGGAAGTAGCTGCCTATATTTTTAAATAGAGAAATATGTAAACTGCCTCAAATGGAAGATATTGCATCTGGCATAGGATGAGAGTTTGATCTTTCAGAGGACAATGACATGGGTGAATGTAATGCCCTTTTGACCCAGGAGTTACATCTGGGCTATAGGTAAGGTCGCTTCCCTGTTACCACCCCGTGAAGTTAAGGGGTGCACGCTTGCTTCTGCAAATCCTCACGTACACAGTCCTCCAGCAACACCTCATTTTTAACATGTACAATCCTTTCCAGAAATACTGCTGAACAGCCTGTCCATCTATTCGCATGGCTGTCGCAAAAACTGACATGAATTGCAATTAATAATTTCATTACTTGGCAAAGATTTTTTTTTCCACTTCCCCACAATTAAATTGTCTGTGTGCTTTTTTTCCCCCTTCCTTCTGTCCAAGCACCCCCTGCTCTTGTCTTTATTGAGCTGACTTTTGATGGACAGTGACAGTGGTGTTTTAATTTAAATAAACGGGAGAGATCTTTCACGTTGGTCTTTCTATAGAAGTGACTGGAACGGTTGAATAGAACGCCATCATTTGCTCCTTTCACGTGAAGAGTGAAAGAAGTCACTTCCAACCTGAGCTGTGGTCACTTACAGAATTGCAGTCCAATTTCATCCCTCGACGTCTAACATTTTCCTGTGCATGGCTGCTGATAAAAGAGGAATGAGATATACTCCCTGTATTTAAAGAGCTCACAGTGTAGAGTTTCTGAACTGTGGGGTGATTTTGACCCCACCCCTAGGGGACATTTGGCAATATCTGGAGACATGTAGTTTTCGTTGTCCCTATGGGGGGATGTTACTGGCATCTAGTGGGTAGAGGCCAGGAGTGCTGTCAAACACCCCACAGTGTCCAGGGCGGCTCCACAGCACAAACTGGTTCAGTGCAAAATGTCAGTAGTGCGGAGATCGAAAGAGATGCTTATTCCCTAGGAAGAAGCAAAGTGAAACTCCCAGTAAGCACTGCACCCTGTAGAATATCTCCCCTTGCTCCTATTCCCAGTGAAGTCTGAGCACTTTGGTGTGCTGTCACCTGGTGGCACCCAGGGGCTGAATGAAGCTCCTGTAGCATTTTACATTTTCACTCTGGGAGTAAACTCTTAACTTTGTGCAGTCAGGGACAATGCTTCAAGTTTTAGAAACCCTTTTTTTGTTTGTTTGTTTGTTTGTTTAGTTTAACTGCCTGATGTTAGGGGTAAGGGCTCTTCTGTAAATTCAGCCAAGAAAAAGGAAACAGAAAACACCATGCAGCTGTCCTATATTTCTTTTCTTATCCATGGGTCAACTTTTCTATTAATACTATTCATTCCCTTTTAAAAAGGGATGGGATTTTTCCCCCGCCATCTCTTCTATGTCCCCATATTATTATTTCTAGGGATACAAATGGCCCCACATTATGGAGCTGAGTGTCCATTTACGGTAGCCTATCAGATGCACTATGATAATTGCCTCTATTTCTTCACCTCTGTGCCTAGGTATAATAACTTCATTAAGAAGTGGAGTAGGTGTTGAAATTGTCACCAGCTCTCTGTTCTGGTCAAGGAGGATTTCCCCACATTATTCCTGTGGTCTTTGTCACCACATTACATCATCACATTCCCTGTGACATCATGTCAGAAGTGCTGCACCCATTGAAAGTTGACTCCATCTGGTGGTGAAAGAATGGGGAGGGGGGTGGCTGTCCTGTTTGGCAACATCAACTAGTCTAGAAGCTCTGTAAAAATACCGATGGATCTTTTCTTTTCTTTTTTTTTTTTTTTTATATATTTTATTGATTTTTTACAGAGAGGAAGGGAGAGGGATAGAGAGCTAGAAACATTGATGAGAGAGAAACATCGATCAGCTGCCTCCTGCACACCCCCCACTGGGGATGTGCCCGCAACCAATGTACATGCCCTTGACCGGAATCGAACCTGGGACCCCTCAGTCCGCAGACCGACGCTCTATCCACTGAGCCAAACTGGTCTCGGCCCGATGGATCTTTTCTTCACTTCCTCTTAGATTTGTGCTCTTCAGATAATTGGGACTGTAACATCACTGTGGCTAGAAGCTGAAGCATAATTTATAATGAACTGATAGCAAAGTTTATCTACTATGACTAATAATCATAATGTAGTAACGGTAATGTCAGTCATAATAAGAAGGAACTAATTAGAGTAGAAAACAGTATCTCCCCTTAAGAAACCTTACCTAACTGAGAAAATAAGACATGTGGATGGCACAACGTGCACTAATTCATTTAGCACGATGAACACAAGTAACAGCACTTGCATGGGATGATGCATTGACCCAGGAGATAATTCACATGGAAACTAATTGATGGAGGATACCTCTCATACCACCTTGACCTGTGACATGAGACACTTGACAACGGCACTGGGATGCTGTTGCATGAAGTAGCCCAAAGCAATTATTTCCTAGAAAACGACTTCTTACACGTTCCTAGATGTTAAGTATCAGCTGGCCAGAGTGTCGAGTGAAGAGGGGAGGCTGGCTGCAGTGGTGATTGCAAAGGCATATTTTTGATAAATAACATCGTCGACTAAATGAAACTACATTCCTGCCAATTGGCAAGGTTTGGGGAGTATTTTGGAGGGACTTCTTACAGTGTAGTGTGAGGATTTTAAGAATCTTGCGACAGTTTCTCTTTAACCTGCAGGTGGCATTAGTAGTAAAAATGTATTTTCTATCACTCTTGAAAAAATATTCAGCAATGAAGTGAGGGAAACAGTAAAGGGCTTCGCAGCATGACTCAATTAGAGGAGCAAGCCCGATTCATTGCAGATGGCTTTTTGCTATGTTTAATAATCCAGGGAACTCAATGATCCAAATCCAGAAATAGTAAACTACAATTCTTATAGGAATTGAAAAATCTGGGGAACTTTTTTCTTTCTCTTGAGTTTGGAATAGAATACAGGCATATGTTTATATGCACACGCGCGCGCATACAACACATACATACACAGGTCTTTGTGATTCCATTTCAATGTGGGAGGCCAAGAATCTGAGCACTGGGAGCAGACTTGCTTTTTCACTTACAGAGCAAGAATGGAAACTCAATAAAGTGTGATCAAAACTCTCTTTCTGAAACCAATCCTCTCACATTCTCTCATTGACAGTGGCCTTATGTCTAGCCCAGAGAAACTGAATTGCTAGCATAGCAATTCCTATGGCTGCAATACGTATTTTTTACTTCTTTATGGTGCAATAGCAACTTACTAACTGCACTGGCCAAGCAAACCCTTGGACATGATGAAGTACCTGGAACTGAGCCAATTTAGTGGTCTTCCCTCCCAACCTCTCCAGATAACTGCCCACCACCCAGCTACTTATACCTGGCAATGAGAATGGGAAGCTAAGACCATGTTCTTTTAGAAACCCCAAGTCATCAAAGATATTACAAACTCAGGAAGACAGAGAGAGCAGGTGTAAAACCTGTTGGGGTTAGAGTCTGTGATCTTACTTAGTATTAGATGGAGCAGGATCGCTATGGGGGAGCATATATTAAATAGGGTGTCCCAGCATATAGCATGCACTCAGTCCCTATGCATCCTTCAACAAAATTATGGCCTTCTAGCAGGAAGAGGCGGCAAAGAAATGACAAGCACTGACTGGAGTTCTTGTAAACACACAACTCAGACTGGTGGATAAAGATTCTTCAAGAACAGGCCACTAGCTACTAACCAGGTAACTTAGAGGTTGCTCTAAACTGAGTATTTTCTTCTCTAATGTTTCTCGCATTTAAATGCTTGATTGTTCATGTCTCTGCTTCCCTTCCAATGGACATTTGACTACTTTGTTGATTTCGAACAGTCCTGATCAATATGCCAGAAGCAGATCTCTAACCATGGGACCTATTTTTCAAAGTTCTCTTTAGATAAACTGATGTGAGAGCCATTATCTTATCAACATTTAGCACTAATATAATGTGAAGCAGTATATCAATGAATCGGTCAAATCATCAACTTTTACCGAGTCTGCAAGTTAAATATAAATTTCCCCTTTCCTCAGTAGCCTCTGTCTAGCATTACTATTTTCCCCGTTCTAGTGTGTACTTAGCCTCTCTGCTTCCCAAGGAGCACAGCCCCTCATACCACCAGTACTGGTGCTAGTTTCTACTGGTGGTTGTCACTGCCTTCATCTGTCCCTGCAGCCTGAGCTTTGACTGGATACTGCAGTGCCTTTGAGCTCTGTTGTTCCCTGCAGTGGGTGAGACCCTGGCACCTAGAGAGCAGAACATCTGTGGGGAAGTGGCAAACATGACCTTCCTCTCCATTGCTTTTATCCGCTGTCAGTGGGGATTCAAGTGGTGTTATCTATCTGCACCCAAAGACTTAGAGAGTATTTAGCAACAGGGTAATCATTTATACCCTCTGAGCTCTCCACAGAACTGAGAGACAGGTATCATGGAGGCTGGACTGGGACACAGAGCCACCATACCTATGGCAGAAACAACTCAGTCTCAGCCTGGGGCTTCCTTAGATGTACTGTGTGTCAGAACCTGTGTTCCCCAATATGATGACACTATGCTCAGCTCAGACTTCATACACTCAAAGTAGTTGTATTCCCGTGCCCATTGTTCTTCCTTTCCATGATTTCTTCTGTCTGGTCTTCTTAACTCTAGATGTTGGACATTTTAATAGAGATCCACTAATCTTTTTATTCAGATTAAAATACTATCTGAGCTAAATTAAGACATGTTGTCCAATAATTTATTTTTCTTTCTGTTAGTGTTGCCAAAGGAGGAATGCATGAGGCTAAAGTGATAAGGGATTCTAAATTTATTAGGTCATCTGGATACCAGATGAGCTAGGCTCCAAAAATGGCGCCAGTACCCATGGATGGGGAGACAGAGGTTTTAAAGGACTCTAGGTGGGCTTTATCTGGGTGGAGAATTCTCTGGGCAGGTCCAGATCCTAGGAAGGTCCAGAGGGGAAGGATAACGGTCTTAGCAAGCGGAATGTGGTCTTAGAAAGTGGAATGTGGTTTAAATGAAAGGGAATGTCTATTGTGAAATGGCCTAAAGGTCAGTTCCCAGGGGAGGGGATCAATTCAATTATTTGATCAGACTAACACTTTCTTTCTAATTTGAAAAGACTTACATGGTACTTTGGACTGAATATTGTGCTCCCCCAATCCATAAGTTGAAACCCTAATCCCTAAAATAATATTTGGAGATGGGCCTTTGGGAGATAATTAGGTCATGAGGGTGGAGCCTTCATGATGGGATTAGTGCCCTTATATAAAAGGAGACCTGAGAGAGCTTGCTTCCTCTTTTTATCAGTCTTGTGAAGACACAGCAAGAAGATGGCCATCTGCCAAAAAGGAAGAGTGTCCTTACCAGAACCTAACCATGCTGACACCCTGATCTCAGACTTCTCAGCCATCGGAACTGTGGGAAACAAGTTTCTGTTGTTTAAGCCGCCTAGACACATGTTATAAAATGTTTCACAATTGGTTTTATACTTAACAAATAACTTAAAAAATCACATGAAACCAAGACTGTCTTAGAAAATCCAGACATGAGGCTGCCTCAGTTTCAGTGCAAGCAATAGTAATGATCTTCAGCAGCTGAGAAAACACTGTAGTTAGTCACCTCTGCTTAGAGTTCTCTTAATCACTTCATTCTGCCAGGGTTTCAGCTACTGTATATTATAGAATATGTATGGGATCTGTATGGCAATTTTTGAGAACCTACAATGTATGTTATATAATGATAATCTCTCCCTTGACTGTGATTTCTATTCCTAGCCTGCCACCTGAATGGGCTAAGAATCTCAGGTTTCATTGACACAACTGTTGTTTGTGCTTCAACTCGTTTGTATTTCAACAGGTTTGGTGATACATTATTTCACTTTCATCAAATTCTCTTTAAAGATCCTATATAGAGAAGATGGAGCCTTGGTTTTATGATGACTCATATGCCTCCCACCTGTGACCATTTCTAAGATGAGAATTACCACTCCTTACAAATTCACTAATATGTGTTTGATCTTTGCTTTCCTTGGACTTGTTTCCATGTTTACTCTATAAACGCACATTGGACTAACTCCAAAGTGTCCCCAAACCCTATCTCCACAATTCCTCCAAGACACATGCACACACACACTTCTTCAAGTATATGCAGTTGAAAGGATACTGACTTCCAGTTGTAAGATGAATAAGCCCTGAAGGTCTAATGAACAGCATGGTGATTATAGTTAATACTAGAGGCCCGGTGCATGAAATTCATGCAAGAGTAGGCCTTCCTTCCCCTGGCTGCTGGCACTGGCTTCCCTCTGGCACCCAGGACCTGGGCTTCCCTCGCAGCCCAGCTTTGTCCGGAAGGTCATCTGGAAGGATGTCTGGTCTAATTAGCATATTATGCTTTTATTATTATCAACTACTGTATCATATACATGAAAGATGCTAGTAGAGTAAATATTAAATGTTCTCACCACAAAAAAGAAATGGGAATTATATGGTATGATGGAAATGTTAGCTAATGTTAGGGTCATAGTCATTTTGCAGTATATAAGTTCATCAAATCAACATGTTCTACACCTTAAATGTATACAATGTTATTTGTCAATTATATATAGTAGAGCTGGGAAAAACATACACTGAGTGGCCTGATTATTATGATCTCTGAACACATAATAATCTAGCCACTCAGTGTGTGTGTGTGTGTGTGTGTGTGTGTGTGTGTGTGTGATATATATTAGAGGCCCGGTGCATGAATTCGTGCATGGGTGGGGTCCAGCCAGCCTGGCCAGGGGAAGGGACATGGGCAGTTGGCCGGCCAGCCTGCTGGTCAAACTCCTGGTGGAGGGGACAATTTGCATATTAGCCTTTTATTATATAGCATATACACTGAGTAGCCAGATTATTATGCATTCAGAGATCATAATAATCTGGCCACTCAGTGTATATACAATTGAATTCAAGTATTCATTTTCGTGTCCTACTCTATGCACAGTTTTGAAGAGAATTTATAATTACAAAACAATGGCACTTCAGAGTTTTGGAGTGAAGAGGTTAAACTCCTGGTGAAGGTAGGATATGGAAAGTGTGATAGGATATGGGAGATAGGAAATCTAGGGATTAAGTTCTGGCTTTATAATGCAGCCACTTCCTGTTTCTACTTGGAACTCATCTTGAAAATAAGAATCGTAATACTTATTCTATACATTTTAGGTTGTTATCAGAGCAAATAAAACCAAGGAAATATATTGAAAAACATAACCTTGTGTTCCAGTGTTATAGATGTATTGCTGCTTAAAACATCTAGATTATGCAGGATACTTGGCAATGCCCAGGGGTCACACCAGCATGGACCTGGTTGCTGATGGAAATAGGGTTCTTTCATGGAATCATGAGAAAAACATTTCAGGACCCACACATAGGAGGATGAGGTATAGTGGTAAGATTTATTGGAGCAAAATAAAGGACTGTCCCCAGATGACCGATGTCTCACCCATGACTGGATGGCTCAGCTTTGTTCTGCTGTAGATGAAGTCCAGCCTCTGGGACCTCAGACCTGCCCTTATTCTCACCAAGCCCAGCATGACCAGGGCCCAGCAGAACTTCTCTGTGTCTCATTTCTGAAGCTTCCATAGTTCAACTGAGTCTCTATTCCCCTCCTGCTAGCGTAGTCTCTGTTCCTGGCTGCACACTAGCGGCCCGCTCTTGTGCCAGGCCCACAGGTCTGCTATGGAGAGGGAGCACTGGAACAAAGGAGCAAACGCACAAATGAATGCCTGCTGCTCAGAAGGGCCTTTGTGAAGGTTTGATTATATTACCTCTGGCTTGGGAAAGAGCAAGTTTTTTTTCCAAACCAACCAATCTCTTTCCTAATCCTCCAGGGCTTGTGCTGGGTCCTCCCCCCATCCAATCCCTTTCCTGGACTTTCCAGGGCTTCTGCCCCTATCCACTCTGATTATTTTCCCAGATTAAACTCCACCTCTTTGTGTCACCATTTGACTCCTACTGGGCATGCCCAGAGTTCTGTTTTATCATCTGGTTTCTACTGTGCATACACTCACCTCCCCCTGCACCCTCTTGGCTTCCACTGGGCCTGTGCCTAGCAAAGATATTTCCCCTGCTGTTTTCTTCTCCCCCAGTAATACTAGCTAATGGTCAGTAGCCATTCTTTCTGCCTGCTTCGGGGATTAGGTTCCCTTGAGGGAGGAGGAGAACCTGTAAATGCTGTGGCTTCCTAGAAAATCAATGTCCAATTCAGCTTCCTAGAGAATCAGGCTTAATGTCCAATTCCATTTGCTCCCTTCCTTTACTAACTAGCTACCTATGAAAACACCTATGAGTCACATATCTGTGGATTTGGACTTTATGAACACTGATATGTTAGGTTGTGTCGCATCTTGTATGAAAATTCTCCTTCCTTAATTCATTTTACAGAGAAAATCAGAACATGTGAGAAGGGATGATGGTCTCAAATGCAAAGTGGGGCAAGCAGAGTGGATGGAGCATAGGGAGATGCCGCTGTGGAAAGTGAGTAAAAGGGGAGCAGATATGGAAAGTGCTTGGCACTCCCTCGCTGGAAGGTACAGTGAAAGGAGCTGTGGAGAAATGAGGACCAAGTTTTCTTCTTCTTCCTCTTCCTCTTCCTCCTCTTCTTCCTCCTCCTCTTCCTCTTCCTCTTCTTCCTCTTCTTCTTCTTCTTCTTCTTCTTCTTCTTCTTCTTCTTCTTCTTCTTCTTCTTCTTCTTCTTCTTCTTCTTCTTCTTCTTCTTCTTCTTCTTCTTCTTCTTCTTTTGAGTGATAGCCCCTTAAAGAAGGAAACACTGACCCAAGCAAGTCTTCAGCAGTTTATAAAGGACTTTAAGACCCATTTGTTTTGACTAAGGTGTACATATTTCTAAATTTCTGCCCCTTTACAAACCCATTTGTTCTAACCATATTGCAACAGATCTGCATTCCTAGCCAATTTCCTTGAATTCTTAATTCCTGTTAACAACTCTGGCAATTAACCAATTACTCCTTCCACTGAAGGGCTCAGGGAGGAAGGGACCAATGATTTATAGCAGCACAGCATCCTTGCTTGTTGAATTGAACTCAATTGCTAGAGTACTTCATTTAGAGAATAGATGGGCAGGTAAGTAGCCAACAGGCTGAGGCCAACCAGACTAATGCTGCTGATAGGTGACAGGTTGGAAGTGCTGACTCTCGTGCTGTCTGTTTCTCACCTCCGCTCCCTGTACTCAGAACTCATGCGAAAACCCGATGCTGCCTGTGTGGGTCAGCCAGCTAAGCTGGTGCTGAGGGTTTTACAGAAGAGTGGAGTCGCAGTGTTGAAGGAGCCTTGGAAGTGGTCTAGTCTCATAGTGCAGGATGCTGTACTATAATGCTCCAGCGAAAGGGCATTTTCAAATATTATCAGCAATGACTGTGGGAGCCAGCCCCTTCCACTGCTGGACAACACTGTTGGAAATTGTCCCTTAAAATGAGAAAAACAGTTACTTTTCTGTAATTGTACTCAACACTGATCCTACTTTTGTCTTATGAAGCAATCCAGAAAAACTCTGCTCTCTCTTGTAGGCAATTTGCTTCTACAACTTGAGAGCACCTTTTGTGTCTCCATCCTCTTTCTTCGCTGTAGTTCCTCTAATGCTTCTGGAACATTTTTTTTTTTATCTCGTTCCAGAGCCTTCTAAAGACACCCTTTTATTTTTCAAGGCTCTTCTTAAATGGCACCACCAACATTTTAATGTAATTGCCCATATTGCATTTCTTGTAAAGCTTGTTCCTGCTGTTTCAAATTCCCTTATTATCTTTAGTCCCAGTAATCCATAGATTCTTGGGGAACTCTTCAATTAAAGCCAATAAAATGACCAGGAACATTCTGATGACATTTGCTTGTTCTTACCTGAAATAACTTTGGCGTCATCCTTTCTGTTTCAAGAACTATTTCTAGGGCCATGTGGCATGGCTTGAACTTTTGATGTGCTCTTTAAGAGAATCTAAATTTACTGAGTTCATAAAACTATAGACACTGGTAAAGACAATAACAGAGCCAGTGGAGTTGAGAAAGGGGATCAGCCAGACAGAAGAAGGGAAAGGCTGCTCAGGGGAGAGGAAGGAAAATAGTTCTTGCAGGTAAGAAAACTCTTTGGTGGTAGATATTGAATCACCCCATAAGGCAGGAATGACCAGATGCATAGACATGCCAGTGTGTACATGATGTGAATCAAGGTGTGCAAAAATACTACTGGTTCTCAGATATTTGTTGTACCCCGCCTACCACCAGAAAGCCTCATGTGGCTAACACTTTTTGCTTAAGGCCACCATAAAAATGTAAATGCTCTCTGGAAGAATAAATTAGTAATCCATGATCAACTAGAAACATCTTAGCTATATTTGACCAAATTAGTATTAGCTGGTCACCGAGTAGACCCCTGAGGGAGTTGTCTACAAACTGATGTATTTAAAGTGCATGAAAATAAAGAAGTTTGTAAAAAAAAAAAAAAAAAAAAAGACAGTTTCAAGACTTGGTTGGAACAAGGGGGTGAATGGGAGGGCTAGAGATAAGGACTTGGTGGGTAATGAGCTGCCTGAGACAAGTATGGCACCTCTATGGAGTCTGTGGAGCCCTTTGTAGGTATGGATACTGGGAAATGGATGAATACAGGAAGGATGCTAAAAGGCAGCAAAAAAGGAAAATTAATAAATGTCACAACTTGAAATGCTATGGAGAGAGAACCTGAGAAAGTATCTATAGAGCTTGAGCTCAGGAACTATGAATTGGCTGAATAGGTATGATGTCTAATTCTTTGATATTTAATTATCATTTCCACCTCTGAATGGACTTAAGTGATTTCAGAGCTATAAACTATAAGTGGAAATATTGTTTGGATGTCTGCTTTTTTTAACTTTTTTATTTTACTTTCCCCATTTTATTCCTGCCATTTTCCTGGCCACACTCCCAAAGAGAATTAGCAAATGGAAAGGAGGAGGGGATCAGAAAGTAGATCAAAAATGGGGGGGAAAGGTAAGGCAGAATAATTTTCATATTCTTTATGATTCTGAACTAGCAGGACTCACTTGATTTCCAGTGACAGAGGAACAACGAAAAGTAACTTAGGCACAAGAGTGTAGTGAGTCCCATAAATAAAGAGTGTAAAGGGGAGGGTAACCTCAGGGACACCTTCACCCTGAGACTTCAGGGCTGCCATCTCTCTCCCTTTCTCTCTCTCCTCCCTTTCCCCTATTTCCTGTGTGTGTTTCTTTTTCTACCTATTATGTTTATTGTTTTCTACCACATAGGGTCTTTCTCCATATTGTAGGCTTACATCTTCATAACCGTGTGACCTATATGAAAAATAGCACCCCCCTCCCTCTTTTTAGTTTGGTTCTTGAAAAATGTAAAACAGAGAAGAGTTTTGATTTGTTCAATGTGGGTCATGTGCTTCTGCCCAGAACAACCAGTCAAGGTTAAAGTTGCTATAATTGGCTTATTCTGGATTCCAGGTAACTGCCATGACCAGGCAGCTGCTGTCTGTTACCAGACAGGGAGATGACGGGTGTTGCACAAACAAATAAAGAATATAATAGACAGGAAGATTAGAAGAGTCATTAAATAGCAGTGTCCCTATATTCCTAATGATGGTAAAGATCTTGGTGGGCTTTTTTTTTTTTTTACAACCTGCAAACTACTTACCCAATTTTGAAATGGATGGTTATTACTCTGCCAAGGCTGCCATAACAAAATAACAGCAATCATTTACTCTCTCACAGTTCTGGAGGCTGGAAGTTCATGATCAAGGTGCTGGCAGGGTTGATTTCTCCCAAGGCTACTCTTGTTGGGTTACAAATGGCCTCCGTCCCACTGTGTCTTCACATCTTTCCATAGTGCAGATATTCCTTATCTCCCGTTTCTTTCCCCCCTCTCCTTATAAGTACATTAGTCATAGTGTCTCACTCTTACAACCTCACTTAATTACCCCCTTAAATGCTTTATTTACAAATACAGTCACAGTATTGGTTAGGACCTCAATATAAGAATTTTGAGAGAACACAATTCAGTCTATAACCTGGACTAATCTAACTATCTCTAAGGAAATGGGACCAGTTGGAGAATAATCTTTGAGTTTAATTTCCCCCAAAATCTTAGAGGATAGGTATAAATCAGGAAGCTTGAACTCAGTTAGAACAAATACATAGAATATTTTTAGTATAAGTATTGGGGAGATTAAGATCAGATGGTTATGACAGATAATGCCACCGAAGAACAGATCTAGCAAACAGGCTAAAGATAATGGACTAGTATGAGATGGGTATTCTGTGTAACAGAAAGACTAATGTTAAGTTTTCCTAAGGGTCTCCCAAAAGAGGAGATCCCTAGTCTTGGGAGAGGCTAGAGCTTCTGTGCCAAGTTAAGGAATAATTTGTTTCTGATCTTGTCTGATGTAGAAGCTGGCTGTATTTTTGGTAGTGCCATCATCTGAGGGCTAAGTTTTTAAAAATGTCTAGGAAAATATAATACTTCTCTGCAAATGTGAATGCTAATGAACCCTATTGCTGGCTAATTTCCATCAGAGGAAATAGTTACATATTCAAAATATCTATGGGTAGACACTTAAAATTATCATTGCTATTAAACGGCAGTTTATACTCAAGCTCTTGTTTGAACTAAAGAGGATATCCAGTCTCAATACTGAGAAAGTAATAATCTGGTAGGCCCCCTTATTTAATAGGGAGAAATCAGGTTTGGGGAGACAGAAATAAAAGCAATTTTAGAAATCAACTATGTCTTGGGGATAATTGCTATTATGTTCCATTGAGTGGAAGTCGTGTGTATGTGTGTGTTTGTTCACTTGGTGTGCAGTTCATTTTTAATCCTTCTACCTATGTACACAGACTACATTTGGTGTGTGTGTGTGTGTGTGTGTGTGTGTGTGTGTGTGTGTGTGTGAGAGAGAGAGAGAGAGAGAGAGAGAGAGAGAGAGAATATAAAAAAAATAAAATCAATGTACCACTAGCATTATTTACAAATTTATCTTTAATAATATAGTTAGAAAAGTAAGATAAACCTGGTAATGAGTTTTCTTTCTTGTAGCCAGGTTTGTGTTAAAAAGGAAAAAGACTTTCTGATACACAAATGGAAATCCATGTATCATGCCCCTTGCAAATATAAGCGTGGATGTTGCACATATGTCCCAAATTAATTCTGAAGCAATTTCAGACCCAGATTTGTGTTAATGCATTTAGCAAGTAATTAGTTGTCCATTCATTCATTAGCAGCATACGTATTCTTGCAAAACCTCACCTCCCTCTTCAACATAGTGGCATGTCTAAGAAGACAGAAGGGGTATAAAATATGTGGGGTAAGATGAGAAAACAAATCAAAGAAAGAAAGTTATGTATTGTAGAAGAACATTAGTCATAGAAATGGGATTTACAAAGAAAACACTTTGCTTCCCTTTACCTTTTCACACAAAAAAAGGTGAAGTTGTGAATCAGAGCTGCATCAGTGGGCACTTTAGCATTTTATGATTCCAGTTTAGTATAATGTTTTCTCTCTTGGACATTATAATTTTTCTTCCATTTGTAAAGTGCTTTATAGTTTTCTAAGCAGTTTCACATAGAGTAGTTCATTTGTGGAACTAATAGCATTTACATGGGATAACAATATTCTAATAGAATTGTGCAATTTGCATAATGAGTTTAACTTGTTATTAAAATGAATGTCACTTAGATAAGATTGAGGGAGGACCCATACTGGTCAACAGTCTTGAAGCAAGAGCTGACCATTCCTGATTTATAAGAGGAAAGGGTCCCTGTGCCTTTCTTCTGGCTTCTTGATTCTCTTCCTTTATCTGGGGGCTGCCTGGCTTTTGTCTCTATTTTCAGTTAACACAGAGGATGACTTAGGGCAGAGAAAGTGGGATTCAAAGGGCTTAAAATCTTCCTCTGTACCTACTAAGGTTTCAAGAAATATATGTGTTTATTTTTTATTTGTTTGCATATAATTTGTAAAAAAAAAAATGCTAAAGTTAGGATCCAAATGAACATAGGTGGCCACTTCTTAGGAACTGAAAAAGGTTTGGAAATATTTATGCAGAGGTGAACAGAATCCTGAAGCTGTGTTTAGGGTGAGCTAATTACCTTATGCCCTATTAAAATGCAGCTCTAGTTTTAGCATAGAGGGAATATACATTACAGTACCCACCTTTGAATCACTCTGTCTATTCCTTCCTTATCTCTTCTCAGCTCAAACATTGGTGGAGGCCTGATTTTCCACTTCCAGAGCTTCATGCCCCCTTAAGGTATTTATGGCAAAAATGAAGAATCACCTAGAATGGGATAATTAATTGGATGGTTATCAATTTTGAGGTATTCTTGGATAAAGGAATTTGAGGGTCTGGGACAACAAAGAGGAAATGGGGAGAGGGAGGTGAGGAATAAAATTACTTTGAGCAAATATGGTCATGAATAAAATGTTTTAATATTTTAATAGGAAGGCTAAAGACACAAAGATAACCTGTCCCCACTTCACATTTTCTTGAAGAGTTGTGACAGAGAGTTCTCATTTTCATTCTCATTCTTTCTCCCTTATGAACACATCTCCTGCATTGTTGAATGTGGTAGTGTGCCCAGCTAAAACCTGCATGACCCAGCCTCTCATTCAACTTGTTTTTATCAGCCGACAGTTTTTGCAATATGGTTAGAATTTCTGACCACAAGTTACTTTAGAGAATAAAAGCTACATGCTAAAGGTAGAGGGGGAAAAAGATAGAAAGAAACTGAGATACTGATGGGATCGGTGGGATCGGGCCTAAACAGGCAGTCGGACATCCCTCTCA
The DNA here is from genome assembly GCF_027574615.1 of Eptesicus fuscus. NCBI lineage: Eukaryota > Metazoa > Chordata > Mammalia > Chiroptera > Vespertilionidae > Eptesicus > Eptesicus fuscus. The sequence goes on along the minus strand of NC_072488.1, from coordinate 33,979,661 downwards.
CAATACAGGACTGCTGGCTCCCAACTGCTTGCCTGCCTTCCTGATTGCCCCTAACCGCTTCTGCCTGCCAGCCTGATCACCCCTAACCACTTCGCTGCCAGCCTGGTTGATGCTTAACTGCTCCCCTGTCAGTCTGTTTGCCCCCAACTTCCCTCCTCTGCTGGCCTGCTCACCCCTAACTGCCCTCTCCTGCAGGGTTGATCACCTCCAACTGCCCTCCCTTGCAGGCCTGGTCCCTCTCAATTGCCCTCCCTTGCAGGCCTGGTCCCTCTCAACTGCCCTCCCTTGCAGGCCGGGTGCCTCCCAACTGTTCTCTCCTGCTGGCCATCTTGTGGTGGCCATCTTGTGTCCACATGGGGGCAAGATCTTTGACCACATGGGGGCAGACATATTGTGTGTTGGAGTGATGGTCAATCTGCATATTACTCTTTTATTAGATAGGATAGAGGCCTGGTGCACGGGTGGGGGCCAGCTGGTTTGCCCTGAAGGGTGTCCCGGATCAGGTGGGGGTTCCCTTAGGGTGTGGGGCGGCCTGAGCGAGGGGCCTGTGGTGGTTTGCAGGCCAGCCACGCCCCCTGGCAATCCAAGCGGAGGCCCTGATATCTGGAATTTATTTACCTTCTACAATTGAAACTTTGTAGCCTGGAGCGGAGCCAAGCCTGGGGCTCCCTCCACGGCTGGCAGCCATTTCTGTTGGGGTTATAATTGAAACTTTGTAGTCTTAAGCGGGTGGGCCTGGCCAGGGTGTGCAGAAAGCTTTGTGTCCCCTGTTGCCGGGAGCAACCCTGGCCTGCTCTCTCAAGCTCCATTCTGCCGCCATTTCTGTTTGAATTTGTTTACCTTCTATAATTGAAACTTTGTAGCTTGAGTGGAGGCTTAGGCCTAGCAAGGGCAGGCGGAAAGCTTGGCTTCCTCTGTTACCTAGGAAACCTTGCTCTCTGTGGCTGTAGCCATCTTGGTTGGGTTAATTTGCATACTTGCTCTGATTGACTGGTGGGCGTGACTTGTGGGCGTGGCTTGTGGGTGTGTCAAAGGTACGGTCAATTTGCATATTGCCTTTTTATTAGGTCGGATAATTTTTATTATTTAAATTATATTCTCTATTTAATGAGATACCATTCTTGTACTTTCCTTATATTCTTTAGACATAGTTTTCTTTAGTTCTTTTAACATATTTTAAATCACTTATTTAGAGTCCATTTACTATGTAGAATATCTGGGTTTCATGAGGACAGTTTCTACTGACTGGCTTTTTTTTTTTGTACAAGGGCCATACTTACCTGTTTCTTTGCATCCCTCATAATTATTTTTGTTGAAAAAGGAAAAAATTTTCCCCCAAAATATATTTAAATAATATAAAGTAGCAATCCTGGATGGAAATCAGATTTTCCCTCATCATCTCTAGGTTTTGTAGTTACCACTGTTATTTTGGTAGCTATTTTTTATTTGTTTGTTTAAAACTTTCCTTGACTAATTCTGCACTATCCGGTTGTTGTTGTTGTTGTTGTTGTTGTTGTTGTTTGTTTTTCATGTTTAGCCACTGAAATATCTACATGCTTAGTTTCTTAGCTGGCCTATTAAACCAATTATACTGAGAGCACCTTAAATGTCTTGAACCAATAATTTTCTGGAGAAACAGCTAGTTTTAGAGGATGTGCTCTGAGTATAGTGAAGTAAAGAAAAAACATGCAAGTCAGGGTTTCCAGGGAACTTTCAGACAAGCAACACGAGGACAACTCTGTGTGGATGGAACTTTTGAGGAGGTCCAAATCTGCTCTGTCCGTGCCAGTGGCTGCTAGACTACTGGTTTTTATGCCTCATCTGATTGTGAGACCTTTTGTTTTCCAAGGATTCTGTGGGTCTGGAGAGAGAGTGACCGGCAAATGACAAGTTAAAATGCTACAAAAGTTCCTATTCTTACCACAACTCAGCTATTTTTTCTTAAATAAACACTTCTTAGTTGCAAGGTTTTGGTGAATTGCTAAAATTCTGAAAAAAATATTTCTTTGATTATATTTTATTTTTGCCGATGCTCTCACTATTCTTATAGAAGAGTGGTGTTTTAGAGGTTCTTCTCTGTTATTCCTATTGCTGTTGCCTCCAGAATTCTGCCTTAATTCAAGAATGAAGGGGAAATCAAAATATTCCCAGAGGAAGGACAATTAAGAGAATTTGCCACAGATACACATTAGACATTTCTACTCCTCTTGAGTTTCCTAGATTATTTTTGTCGGAATGTGATTTTCAATGTATATAGAGAAAACACGTTAAACAACAATATATGAATATAATGAATGTGGGAGGATACAGATATATAAAGGGAGGTAATGTTTCTACACTTTATTCATGCGGGTAAAACGATGGCAACAGTAGACTCTGGTAAAGTATGTATGTAGAATGTAACACTAAAAAGATATATAGATTAAGTTCAAAATCACTATAAGTAAATCAAAATAGAATTACAAAAATGTGCAATTATTCCATAAAAAGACAGGAAAAAGAAATCAGTGAAACATAAACTGAGGCAACAAATAGAAAAACATACAAAAGAGAGTCATACTTAAGCCATATGTTGATAATTACATTCAAAAAAGGTTTAGCCCCAGCTGGTTTGGCTCAGTGGATAGAGCGTCGGCCCGAGGACTGAAGGGTTCCGGGTTTGATTCCGGTCAAGGGCACATGCGTGGGTTGCAGGCTCGATCCCTGGTGGGGGGTGTGCAGGAGGCAGCCGATCAATGATTCTCTCTCATCATTGATGTTTCTATCTCTCTCTCCCTCTCCCTTCCTCTCTGAAATCAATAAAAATATTGTTTTAAAAAGGTTTAAATAAACTAATTAAAAGGTAAAATTGTCAGGGTGGATTTAAAAAATGACCTAGAGATATGTTGTCTACAAGAAAGTTACTTCAAATATAATAATATAGGCATATTGAAAGTAAAAGGATAGAAAAAGATATACCATGCAAAAATATTAATAAAAAGAAAATAGTTGTGGTTATATTAATATTATGTAAAGTAGACTTTGGAGCAAAGAAAATACCAGGAAGATTCTATACTGATTAATTAATCAGTACAAGAAGATATAGTAATCCTAAATATGTATGCTCTGAACAACAGAGCTGATAATATATGGGCAAAAGCTGACAGAACTGAAAGGAAAAGTAGACAAACCCACAATTACTAGTATAGTTGAAAATTTCAACTTCCCTCCTTCAGCCATTGATAAAACAATGAGACAGAAAAATCTGTAACATTATAGATGATTTCACAGAATTGATTTGACATTTACAGAACATTTCACCCAAAACAACAGAATACACTTACTTTTTAAGTGCTAATGGAACATGTACCATGATAGACCATGTCCTGGGCCATAAAACAAACCTTAACACATTTTAAAGAACTGAAATCATACAAATTGTGTTCTTTGACCACAGAGCAATTAAAGGAGTAATCAATAGCAGAATTATAATGGGCTAATCACCAAACTACTTGGAAACTGAACAACGCACTTCTAAATCATTCAGGGGTCAAGAAGGAAATCTCAAGGGGTATTAAAGAATTACACTGAACTGAATGAAAATAAAACACAACATATCCAAATTTGTGATACACAGATGAAGTAGTGCTGAGAGGGAAGTTTAAACAGCAAATGAGTACATTATAATATAAAAAGTCTCAACTCAATAATCTCAGTTTCCAACTCAAGAAAAAAGAGCAAAATAAACTGAAAAAAAGAAGGAAGGAAATTAATTATTAAAGAAAAGAACAGAGATCAGATAAATTGAAAAGATTAAAACAATGGACATGGTCAAAACAAAGAGCTGATTCTTGGAAAAGATCAATGTAATTGATAATGTTTTAACAATGTTGACAAACAAAAAAGGATGAAGACATAATTTACCAATACTAAGAATAATATAGACTATATCAAAGCAGCAGATTTTAAAATGATAAGAAAAGAATAATCTGAATAGCTCTCTATATAAACGTTGGACAACTTAGATGAGCTTAGCTGATCAATTTCTCAAAAATGAAAAACTACTACAACACACTCAACATGCAACAGATAATTTGAATAGTTCTAGAACTATTGATAAACTTGAATTTTGTAAAGTAAAATCTTCTCAAAAAAAAATCTTGTAACAATGATGTATGTTTCCAGGTGGGCACTAGAAATATCTAGGGGAACACTTTTAAAGTATATGATTGTCTAACCTGTGGTTCTCAACCTTTCTAATGCCGCGACCCTTTAATACAGTTCCTCGTGTTGTGGTGACCCCCAACCATAAAATTATTTTCATTGCTACTTCATAACTGTAATTTTGCTACTCTTATGAATCATAATGTAAATATCTGTGTTTTCCGAGAATACGAAACATAAAATGAGAGGCTCTACATACATGCTATGAAGTATCCAGAAGAAAAGTGGAGTTTGAGAAAAAAAATAATATTTGAAGAGACAATTCCTAAACTATAAATACAAGTTACAAATGAATCCCTGTGAGTCCCAAGTAAAACAAATTAGAGGAAATTACACTTATCATTGTAAAACTACTGAAAATTAAGGACAAAGAATAAGATCTTAAAAGCAGTTGATCAAAATTTATTTTCAAAGGCGCCACAATTTGACAGCAGACTTCACAAAAGCAGCAGTGGAAGCCAGAAAACATTGAAATGATCTCTTCAGTGCTGAAAAACAAAAAAGGTTAACCTAGAATTTTAAAACTAGTGAAATTATTATTCTGAAAGAATGATATTTTCAGAAAAAAAAATCCGATATAATAAAAGGCTAATATGCAAATCGACCAAATTGCAGAACGATGTCATTATGACACACACTGACCACCAGGGGGCAGACTCTCAATGCAGGAGCTGCCTCCTGGTGGTGGTCAGTGTGCTCCCACAGGGAGAGCGCCGCTCAGCCAGAAGCCGGGCTCATGGCTGGTGAGTGCAGTAGTGGTGGTTGGAACCTTTCCTGCCTCCACGACAGTGCTAAGGATGTCTGACTGCTGGCTTAGGCCCACTCCTTGGGGTGAGCGGGCCTAAGCCATCAGTCAGACATCCCCCTAGGGCTCCCAGACTGCAAGAGGGTGCAGGCCAGGCTGAGAGGACCTACCCCCCACCCCAAGTGCATGAATTTCGTGCACTGGGCCTCTAATAAAATATAAAATTATCTATATCAGCAACACACACAAAAAGGAATTCCAAAAGGTATTTTTTAGAAGGAAATGTAATAATTCAATGTAGGAAGAAAGGAGAGAACAGCATTAAAAGTTAAATATATGGCTACATCTAAATAAATATTGAATGTAAAAATTAAAATGAATAATGCATTTTATTGTTTTACACACATACACAAATCAAAATATGTAACAATTACAGCTATTAAGATGAACATGGGAAATGGAGTTAAAGTGTCTTGAGGCCTTTGCAATGCCGGGGAAAAAATTGAAGTACCTTCTTATATCAGGTCTTTCTTTCTTTCTTCTTTTCTTCCCTCCCTCCCTTCCTTCCTTCCTTCCTTCCTTCCTTCCTTCCTTCCTTCCTTCCTTCCTTCCTTCCTTCCTTTCCCTTTATTTTGCTGCTAAAAAGCTTTATTGTTTCATTTGATCCTATGCTTGGGTAAGGGCTTCAGGTGGTTAAAAGAATGGCTAGTAGTTTCAGGGAGAGGCTCAGGTAAAAGCCAGACCACAGGGGATGCAGAGAGGCCCCTTAAAGGCCTCTGGGCTCCAAAGGCTCCTGGTGGTGCTTGAGGGTGAGTCTTTTAAAAGAGATACTTGCCCAGCCCAGCCTGGGGCCAGCCAGCCTTCGGAGGTGAATCAGTTGTCGCCCATCTTCTTGATGAGTTTCACCTCCTCACCCAGGAAGTGGTTCTCCAGGAAGTCACAGAGATGAGGGTCTGTGCGGGCAGAACTCAGGGCCTGAAGCTCCAAAGGGCCTGGGTCAGGTTCCTCTCAAAGACCAGGGCAGCTTCCCTGGCATCCTGAGATTTGCCCACTCATCTTGGGAAGGCCTCAGCACATCCTGAGAGAGAATGCGGCCACCACGCTGGTTTTGCAACTTTAAGAGATGCTCCGTGCTCTTGTGCTTCTTCTCCGCCAACTCACAGAAGTGGCCCACACCCTCGAGAACCACATCCTCATGGTCGAAATAGAAGCCCAGAGAGAGGTAGGTGTAGGAGGCCCACAGATGCAGGTTGGCCAGGGGTTAACCACAGCCTCCACCTCGGTGGAATAATTCTGACGAATTTGGAAGCTCACAGTTGTTCGGCAATGAGTTAAGATAGGAAAAAACAAAACCGGTGTGTTGGCTGGTCTCAGAGGTGGTTCTGAAGGTGGTGACTGGATAAGATGCCGGAGAGTGGTCAGAGTCTGGAAATAGGAGTGTCCCTGGTTCTGTTCCATCCACTGTTGAAGCAAGAGACAGACCTGGGACCCCTGAGGACACTGCCTCAGCTTTTTTATATGTCAAGAATTTATGCTCCAATCTATAGTGCTGTCACTAAAAATAAATATTAAAAGTAAATTATGCCAAGATAATAGAAGGGAAAAATAAAAGTTTTTTAAAACTTCAGTTAATTCAAAATTAGGCAAAAATGAGAACAATTCAAAGAAGGAGTTGGACACACATAGCAAATAGTATTCTATTTTAACATACTTCTATAAATTAACTGATAAGACCCATCAGAGAATAAAACAGGAAGAAGATAGGAGAGAGAATATTTGAACAACACAATTAACAAACATGATGTGACTGATATAGATATAGAAAATTTCATCCAACATCTGCAGAATACAAATTCATATGAGGTGCACATGGAACATTAACCAAAATAGATTATCCATTGATTCACATAGAAAGTCTAAACAAATTTCAAAGGACTGTAGTCATGCTGAGTATGTCTCTGATCACAGAGCAAATTAAGCAAGAAAACAAGAACAAAAAGATAATGAGTACATTTCCATATGTTTGGATATTAAGAAGTATACTTCTAAATAGATTTTGAGTCAGAAAAGAAATTACAGATGAAATTAAAAAATGTATGAGTGATTGAGCAAAAATAAAAATGAGAGAGGGAAAAAAAACTCATGGAAATGGACAACAGTGTGGTAATTGCTGGGGGAGGAAGGGTGCTAGGAGGTGGAGGGAGTATAGGGGGATAAATGGTGATGAAAGGAGACTTGACTTGAGGTGGTGAACACACAGTATAGATGATGTGTTGTGGAATTGTGGACCTGAAACCTGTATACTTTTGTTAACCAGTGTCACCTCAATAAATTCAATAAAAAGGAGAAAAAAATATGAGTGATGCCCAGCTGGCGTGGCTCAGTGGTTAAGTATTGACTAATGAACCAAGAGTTCAGGTTCGATTCCAGCTCAGGGCACATGCCAGGATTGTGGGCTCGATCCCCAGTAGGGGACGTGCAGGAGGCAACTGATCAATGATTCTCTCTCATTATTGATATTTGTATCCCCCTCTCCCTCCTTTCCTCTCTGAAATCAATAAAAATATATTTAAAAAATATGAATGATAATGAAAATGCAACTTACAGATTGCAACTAAGGAAATTTAGAGGAATAGTTATATATTTAGATGCACATAGAAGAAAATAAAATTAAAAAATAACCTGAGCATCCATCTACAGAAATTAGGACAAAAAATGAGTATGAAACTCAAAAAAAAAAAAGAAGAAGAAGAAGAAGAAGAAGAAGAAAAGAAGAAGAAGAAGAAGAAGAAAGAAAGAAAATTATAAACAACCGAAATTAAATAAGTAGAAAATAAATACAAAATTATAATTCTTTGAAATGTTAATGAAATTGCTAATTTCAGGTTTTGAATAAAGCTGATGAGAGAAAGAGAAAGAAAATAATCAAAATCAGGAATATATAAAGGACATTGCTACAGCTCTTACAAACAATATTGTGCTTATGTTATGAATAACTTAATGCTAGACATTTGAAAATATAATTAAATGAGCAATTTCTCTTACAAAAATGAGAATAAGAAGATATAGAAAAATTAAATGTATGTAACTGTTAAAATGACTTTTTCATTAAAAGTCTACTACTGAAAATAAAATATACTCCATGGCCAGATGGCTTCATGAGTGAATCAGTTATTTAAGGAAAAAATCATGATGATCTTACACATCCTTCTCCTGAGTATAGAAAACAAAACAAAATTAGGAGCACTTTCAAATGAATTTATGTGGTGTGCATAAGCTCTGTACCAAAACTGACAAAAAAATTACAGAAAGGTAAAGATGATATCATTATCATCATAAAAATATAAAATAATCAGGTGAATTATTAGAATTAATAAGTGGGTATAACAAAAATTTTAAAAATACATATTTCCACCCCTAGCTGGTTTGGCTCAATGGATAGAGCATTGGTCTGCGGACTGAAGGGTCCCAGGTTTGATTTCGGCCAAGGGCACATGCCTGGGTTGCAGGCTCAATCCCCAGCAGGGGGCAGCCAATCAATGATTCTCTCTCATCATTGATGTTTCTCTCTCTCTCCCTCTCCTTTCCTCTCTAAAATCAATAAAATATATTTTAAAAAATACATATTTCCATATACTATCCTCAAAAAATTAGAGGAAAATGAAATACATCACAAGATATTTCAATACATACAATAATTGTTTACAGCAATTGCAATGGAGCATTTAATTTGAGTATGTGTAGGGAAATGTGAATTATTATACACTATTAGTAATTTAAGTGTGTATATACGTATTATATATTTATCAATTTATCAGTTTCTATCAAAATTCTCATAGACTTTGACTTAGAAATTCCACTTTTCACTATGCACTCTTGATCAAATGCTTGCAACAACACAAGGAAGCAGGTAAAAGGATGTTCATTGTGGCACTTTTTATTTTTTGTAATTGAGTAAAATTGGGGGTAAAAGATTCCAATAAATTTCAATAATCAAATATTTATATGAATTAAGTCTTTCATGTTATGGAAAACTATTCAGAAATCTAAAAATGGTGAACTTACAAATACTGAAATATAATGATCTTTAAAATAATTATTAAGTGGTAAACCTAACTTATAAAACAGTACTGAATACTCTCTTATTTATGAGAAAAGCAAACCATTTCTATATATATTAAACACACATATATGAATATGTACTTTATGTAATTGAATAGTACAAAGTCAGGAAGATATGCTTAAGTGATAACAATTACAATAATTAGTTCTGTGGAGAGGAGGGAGGTTGGGGGTATGTGAAGTGAGAATTTCACTCTTTCAGTCAGTATAGCTACATTTTTAAAAAAATTTACAAAACAAATAGCTGTTCATGTGTGAAGGTGTATGGATTTGTGGTTTAATCAGCCCCTCTATGAGATTTATTTCCCGAGAATGCAAGTCTATACTTTTGTGTTTCCTAACAAATTATCTGTGGTATTAAATGATGAAATTCTAGCCAGAAATATCAATTATAGGGAAAGTCTAATGGGAAAAATTGAAGTGACAAAAGTAGTAAAGACTTGTAGTAACATAGCAAAACATGAATCATGATGGGTATACCTTTCAGCTGACTTGAGCATTTGAGAACATTTAAAATTCTAAGATTTATAGATGACTTTCAGAAAGATCCCCACTTAATATTTTGGTGCAAACCTGGCTTTGTATTCTACCCGATATTTATTTTAGAATTGGAGACCTGCACTGGAACATTCTATCCTCCACCTCACCTCTTCATTCCCCACCTCCCTTATTATTCTGGTTACCTGGAGAGGGTATTGACTTCTGTCCCAAGCATATGTCTCTCTTAGTGGGACTCCCCTTCTGGACCCTTGGGACCTTGAGCAACTAGTTTGTGTGCCAGCAATTCTGTATTTTTGGATGATGAAAATTGATTTTCCTCCTTTTAGCAGGTGCAGTCTCCGAGTGAGCCTCTCCCCTCACGACCTGCGCAGATTGTGCCATCAATAGCGGGAGAGGGGATGAGGAGGAGCATTTGGAACACTCGGCACACAGCACCAAGGGGCCTGGCGAAGCGTTGCAGCGACGCGGGGGCACTGGAGAGAAGGTAATAATAAACTTAGTTTAGAACTGTTTTCTTCTCGGTACCTCCTGGACAAGTTCAGTATATGTCTGCATTTTCTGGGATAATCTGAATGGACAGACCTCCAAGCAGAGCTTAGTATGGTCTCTACAGTTCTAAATGGATCATTGTTATTAAACTTGAGTATTGGGAAGAGTCTTCTTAAGGAAAAGAATAGTAAATATAAAAGATCGAAATGTGGCTTGAATATGTTTATTTTAATGCTACTATATTTTTTCAAACATGAATGCTAAGTTTGAGCTTATAACTGTTTTGCAACTAGGAAAGTCTAGCTACAGAGATGAGACTTTTTGGTACATATTGGAAAAACACGGAGATTTTGAGTCGGGAAATAAATACAAAAGTAGATTTTGTTCTTGCATAACGGATAGATATGGAGGTTTGAGTCTGGAGACAGGGTAACTCGTTAGAAAGTTATCCCAAGCTCCTGCATCTAAGGTGTTACATATCTGAGCAGTGTGTGGTGGCTGTGGCAGCAGGGGGTGGATAAAAGCAGGTAGGAAAGCAGCAGCCTTTCTACAAAAGGTGAGAAACCTCAAGAGAAGAGCCTTCTAAGGTTCTTGGTATTTTTAGGTATTTGTTTTAAAAACACAAGACTGGCATTTGGAGGTTGGTGTCAATTGCTAAGACCTTGGGAGACAGGGGAAAAAAGGAGTGTGGTTGGAGGGTAGGGTCCCCAGGCTGGCTTAAATAGAAATGTAGTCATTCAGGAGTGAGCACACAAGGCAGCAGTCTGCCATGACAGTGTATGAGGCAGTTTCTAGGAGAAGCCACAACCAGGGAGGTGGGCACTTAATCCCATGATGCTCTAGGTTAATTTTCCTCCTTCAAGTACTCGCTGATGGATGGGCTATACATACTAGTTTGTCTCCTTGCCAAAGAAGGTAAATGAGGATGAGGTAGAGAAGAAACACTTCTTAATAACTGAGATAATTACATGATGTGGGGGAATTCTAGAGAAGATAGAGGATTCAAGTCCAAGACAAAATTTTGGGAAAGTCACAAGAAAGTAAAATCAGAATCATGCACAGAAGACAAAATGCAGAGGGTGTAGGAAGCACCTTGAGAGATGTCCCATTTTTCATTCACTTGGGACAATTGTACTCATGAATATAAAGCAGCATCAGTTTCTAATCTGAATTCAATTGGATAAGGGATGGTGCATGCCCAGGAGCAGGACCTATTGTCTGGAAAAGTATTTAGGTTGTTAAAGTTATGCAAGGGATGTTAGGTTGGTGATTTGACTAAGAGCTCTGAAGATAATTTTGAAAAAGAGAAGCAAAATTATCCAGCAAACCTGAAGGAAAAGATAGTAAAGGTGAGTACAGCAAATGATGTTCCCAAAAGAGTGGTATGCATGTCTCCAGTGTTTTCCTGTATGAATAATATGGTCTTTTATGTGTTACTATAACAAGTGGCTGAGTGTGGGTGATAAACAATTAAGTTAAAAACGTGTTACAATGACTCCACACATAGTATATCGGGTGCGTAATTTGTGATTAGAATACAGAAATGCTAAAGCAAATTTGCCTGTCTGTAGCTTACATAAAAAGTCTTTTTTGATATTAACTGATTCCCTCATTGTGGGAATTGATGCATTGGAAAAATGGTGTGTGTGCATACATGTATTATATACATATGTTATATATAATAAGTAATATATATAAATATATATGAAGTTCATGATTCAACATCTGAAGTATAGTTCCTATATCTGGATCTCACATTTTGAGGGCACATTACAAAAACTAGTGGTCATTCAGAGAATCTCAAACCAAAAAATGCCAACTGACAGTCCTTTAATGAAAGAAGTGGGATAGTAAACCCAGAGAAGAAAATTTCTCCATGTTTCATGTCTGCCCTTCCAAATAGTCAGAGGACTGTTCTGTTGAAGAAGGTCTAGCCCTCTTTATCATCCTGAAAGGCAAAACTTGAACCAACAGGCTAAATGTGCATGTGGGTGGATTTTAGCTAAGTGTAAGGCAAAGCTTCTTTAAACAATAAAACCTCCCCCACCTTGGAACAGCCTTTCTGGGAGGCGAGGGCCTCTTAGTCAGTGGAAATAACCAGGCTGACTTTTGACAATTGCCAAAAGTACTGCAGGGGATTTGTTTGTCGGATGGAAGATTAGACTAGATTAGTCTTGGCATTCCGAACAACTCCAGAATTTTATTCCTCTATGAAAATAAGTTAAGATATGACTAAGCAATTCTTCATATGTGGTTTACAACATGTCTATGAAAGTAAACTGTGGGGATAAATTACCAAAAAAAAAAAAAAATAGGCTAGGATAATGGTATGCACTTCTAAATGAGAGATTCTGCAAGTTACCATGCTTGTTTAAGCAAACAAGATGATGGATAGCTATGCAGATGGGTATAGGTATAGATATGGATAGAGATAGGTATTTATTACTTTAGAAACTGATCTCATATGCTCCAAAATATCCAGATATTATAAGTCATCTTCCAGTGAGCAGTTCTTGAGGTGGCAAGGGAGGAGTTAATCTTTTGTCCTCAAAACTCACAGGAATGTTTATCCACACAGAGCAGGCCTCCTTTCTTCCTTTTGGTGAGTTAAGTCCGACTCTGCTTTGTTTGACGCTGCCCATTTGAGGAAAGCTTATCCCTGACCTTCTGCCAGAGAGACTGATGACAAGGACGGTTTGCACTAACCTTGACATTCGCCAGGGTAAATGGCTTTTTCCACAAGTAGTCGGCAAACAAGGAGAGCCAGTCAAGAGCTAATGAATCTGCACCTGAGAGAAACTGAACAACAATTGTGCTTTTAAAGAAGGAAAGAGTCCTTGGAAGGGGCAAGCCCATCTGGTGCTCAAAGGTTTAAGGGGAATTAACCCTTTTTAGCCAATGCAGTTTGAAATAAATAAATAAAAACCACCCCTGGTCTTAAAAATCTGCCATGAGGGGTCGTTTTGATGTTTGACCTTCAGGTCTTTCCTGCCCTGAATGAACCCTCAGAACCATTCTGTACAGCCCAGGAAAGACAGAGTGATGCTTCAGAGCAGTGGTCGGCAAACTCATTAGTCAACAGAGCCAAATATCAACAGTACAACGATTGAAATTTCTTTTGAGAGCCAAATTTTTTAAACTTAAACTTCTAACGCCACTTCTTCAAAATAGACTCGCCCAGGCCGTGGTATTTTGTGGAAGAGCCACACTCAAGGGGCCAAAGAGCCGCATGTGGCTCGCGAGCTGTGGTTTGCCGACCACTGCTCCAGAGTAACCAGGATGGCAAGGCACACTTTTTTCCAGCCACCACTGATGCCACTCAGCCCAAATCCTCCTCCACTGAGTTCAAGGGAAGTAAACTGTGAATCTTATTATTTTTAAAACAGTGGTTCAACTCATCTAGCATATATGCTGATAAAAATTTACCAAAAGCAATACAAACTCATTCTCTAGGGGATCATTATGGCCAGTTGTAAATCCCCGTGGACAGACTAAGAATTATAGTCCAGTGATATTTTGCATCCAAAGCCCTACTCGGTATTCTATGAACTCTGCCCTTATTTATCCAATATTGATCAGCCTGTTTTCATTGTGTCTGTATATTCCAGTCTCTCCTATGTAAGTTTGTCCATAGTATAGACCATGGCTCTTCACCTGACTTACAAAAAGTTACTCAGATTAAGAGACATTTTTATCCACCACAATACGTTACTCAATTCTGGGATACTTAGCGTGGAATTGTATGCTGGCACCTTACAAGACTAGACCAATTATATTTTCCCAAACTTCCATCAATTTTTATTTTTTCTAATCATCATGTAATGTCAGTGCTTGTTTTGTCATTCAGATGACTTTGTCCACTACAGCAGAAGTGTTTCTACATTTCAGTTGTTCTCTGTTTTTTTTATTATTATTATATTATAACACACATAAAAATGCATATATTTTAAGTGTATGATGTAAGATACTTTTACAAAGTGACACATCCATGCAACCACCAGCCATACGGAGAAATAGCATATTATCAATACACCATAAACTTCCTTAATGCCTCCTTTCCAAGGTAACTCCTGTGTGTCTAGATTTTTTTGCTTAGTGTTATGTTTGTGAAATTCATCCATGTAGCTGAGTATAGCTATTGTTCATTATCAGTGCTATATAAAATTTCAATGTGCAAATATACTACTATTTATTTATCCAATCTCCTGTTGACAAGTATTTGGGTTGTTGCCATTTTTTATTGCCATTTTGTTATTAGGAATAATGCTGTTGTGTACATATTTATATGTGCATGTATTTTTTATTTTATTTTTAATGTATCTTTTTGTTCAAAGTATTGGGAGTGAAATTGCTGAGTCATAGATAATGAATATGTCAGCTTTAATAGCTATTATCAAATAATATTTTTAATGTATAAGAATTTCTCTTGCTCTATATCCTCACAGCACTTGGCAGTGCAATGTTTTCTTTTTTCTTTTCCCTTCCTTGTCTTTATTGTTTTTTTTCTATTTTAACCTCTCAGGGGGAAGGGGAACATGGTTAATTTCCATTTCCCTAATACGAATGGTATCAAGCATCTTTTCAGATGTTCATTGGCCTTTTGGAGATTTTCTTTATAAAGTGACTTCAAGTCTTTTGATCATTTTTTTCTTCTTCTTGGGTTATTTGTCTTTTTGAAACCGGACAACCAATGGGTCTGGGCTGCCTGTGACTACTTGAACCAATTCGGCAGAGACAGGGTTGAATCATATATGAGCATTTATTCCAATAATACTGGTGGAAGTAGGGATTATAGGCATTCCAGTTTATAGGCATTCCTGTAATGTACTTACTGGGGAAGTAGGCAGTGTGGGCTGGGGTGGGACTCCATTGTTTGGGCAACAGGTTGTTAATCTTTCCATGATAATAGGCAATTCTTGAATGAGAATGGACCACATTCCAAGGTTGACTCACAGGTCCTAGGTTCCCGGATGGGAAGTGTGTGTGTGTGTGTGTGGTGTGTGTGTGTGTGGTGGGGGGGGGGGGTGTGGAGGGGGGGGGGGAGTGGGGGAACTTAGAACTTCCAGCCAGGTTAGAATGTCCTTCCTTTAACCAGCACAAGGCAATCATGGTTAACAGAGCATGATCAGCATTTCCCATAACCATAGCTAGTCCCCAATATTCTATTTTTGTTCCTAACATTTTCATTATATGTTCTGGATACAATTCCTTTTTCAGATAAAAGTATTGCACATATATTCCCTCTTGCAAGAAATATAAAAAAATTATTCATGTATAATTCACCTTAATTTTTATCGTTGACAAAGATGGCAGAAATGTGATGTCATTCATTTTGAGATACCCTTCTTTTCCATGGCTGTTTCTAAGTTCTAGGAGACTTATTCGGTGTCATGGCCTCGGGGATGAAGTCTTGTCATTCCATAACTTGTATCTGTGAGCAGAAGAGGAGTGGGGAGGGGGTTCTACCTACTGATGATATGTATTCATGAGGGCAAACACTGAGACATACTTTTTCCTTTGTGGTCACCTGTTGACACCCTACCCAAGCTGCAGCTAAAAGCACCTTTGCTTCTTTCTACAAGTCTCCTTATCTCCGGCAGCTTTCTCTGCTACTTTTGGGTTGTAATGCTTCCTGAATGTAGTAATCAACTCTTGAAGGGGTGACCTAGGCTTTGTCATTCTGGACACAGCATGCAGACATTTCCTTTTGGTCGTTTTCCATCCCTTTAGCCCACGCTGTATAAGGAAAACAAGTCACCGATGTGTTCAGATGCTGCAAATCTAGGCGTTTTGCTAATTCTCCAGAGCTTGACCCAGGAAACAGGCATAAGACTTCATTTTCTTTGTGATTTACCAACTTCTATGCATATGTCATTTCCTCAACCCAATCTGTAGGAGATGGACTGCCTTAGGGTGTGAGAAGTTTTGTTCTTTTATCATTAAGTTTATTCCCAAATTGATAGTCTATACTGAGTCATTTTTATTGCCTCAGGGGTCTTGGCTTTTGACACTCAAAACCAGAAAAATAGTACCTATCTTTCTTTTTGACTGTCATAGCTCTTCCCTGAGGCAGAAGCGTAGAATGGTCTAGCTGCCACTTAAATAATGGAGAAAGTAGGGAAACTTAAAGGGATAGATAGATAGATAGATAGATAGATAGATAGATAGATAGATAGATAGTTTTCTCATCATTGTATTGTTTCATCTGTATATCTACATTTACTTCTAACTCTACCACTCTAGGAATATTAAAAAACACACAATAGTTCCATAATTCCTTTTGCTGAGTACTTACTCTACCAGATTACCATGCTGAGCATTTTCCACACATCAATCATTTTTAATGTTCACAATAATCCTATAAAAGACTCTTATCTTTAATTCAAAAATAAGAAAACTGAGGCTTGGAAATGGTTAACTCAAAATCATGAAGTTAATAAGTGGCAGAGCCAATATTCTAGTCCAGGAGTTTATTACCTTAACATTTGTGCTCTTAATCCCACTGAGCTACTTCTCTTTGCGGATGAAGTCTTGTCATTCCATAACTTGTATCAGAATATATTAAATTTTGTTTAGCAGATGGGAAGCTATGAAAGAAAGCATCAAGGTATTGACATTAGATTTGACCCAGGCCATAACTTAGCCTGTGACAAGTAATGGGTATATACACACATTCATTTAACCTTCACAGGAAAGTTTATAATTGACCCTATCATTTTATTAATTTTATAGGTAAGAAACTGAGGCACAGGAAGGATTGGAACCCAGAAAGTTGGGATCTAGAGTCCATGTTCTTAACCACCATGTTTTGCTGTCTCCTGCACCAAAGGGTCAGGAGGGAGGTGGGTACGCCCAGGAAAAGCCTGCCAAGTGGCAGACAAAGGTATACCTTCTTAAACTCCTCATGGGATCTTCATATTCTAGTTTCTGCTGCCTGAAGACTTAATGAGCAAAACTCTATGCAGTGAAGATGATAACATTTCATCTGCCTATAGGTCAGTTGGTTCTCAGCAGCATGCTCTCTAGTTTGAGATTTGAGTATCTCCAGACAAACTCCACAATCCAGTGAAGGTCAGTCTAAATATCAGCCATGTAAACAGCACCTTAAGCATAAACACAAGGCTGATTTATAGTTCTCAGTTCATTCATTCTTTTTCATGACAGGGCACAGCATGAATAACAGAGAAGGCAGAGTCAGGGACCTGTCTGACTCCCAGAGCCTCGACTAATCCCAAAGTTGTTTCCCTGGCTCTTTACTCCTGTATCCCTCTGCAGCCCAAACATGGTTTTCCTAACTTTTCCATGTGTCTTCCTTTATTTTTCCATTTTATTTTTTAAAATGTATTTTTTAATATATTTGTATTGATTTCAGGGAAGAAGGGAGGAGAGAGAGATAGAAACATCAATGATGAGAGAAAGTCATTGATCGGCTGTCTCCTGTACCCCCCACACTGGGGATCGAGATCACAACCCGGGCATGTGCCATGACCAGGAATCAAACCGTGACCTCCTAGTCCATAGGTCGATGTTCAACCACTGAGCCAGGCCAGCCGGGCAATTTTTCCATTTTATATGTTGAGGTTGAGGCATTTTATATGTTTCTGTGTGTGTATGTGTGCATGTGTGTGAAAAAATATTTATAAAAACATGAATTCTTTGTTGCAATTTGCAAAATAAAGACATAATGAATTGAAACATTTTTTGATATTCAGGGCATCGGTTTCAGGTTAATAAAAGCATGTTGCTCATGATAAATAGGCCATTACTTGGAACTCCATCCCTGCAACCATCTTTATTCACCCACGAGCAGCACCTGCATGCTACAGTTCCTCTCAGAAGTCCACAGGAGATGGGCAGACATCATTGAGCCTTCTCTCTGATGAACTACTGTGATTGGACTTGGTCATAAACTGCCCTCACCATCTTTTGGACTGTTTACTCCCTGGGAAAGATAGCAAGGAAGAAATCTTCTTCTAATTCTGCTAGTAGCTCTCAGCTGGGCCAGCTTATTGCACTTAATGGATTTAAATAGACCTTTGCAAACTTTATAATTATACCGATTTCCTTGCTCCCTGCTTCCTTTTGTTGCTAAGTGAGTACTAATGCTACCAAGTAGCGGTAGGTGTCCCAGCATAGAAAATGTTCCTGGACGTTTGGCTCTGGTGATTTTACCCTTTAGTCAGGCAGCAGGTGTTACTATAGGGAATCGAATTCTTTCTGCCAGGAGCTTTCAGGTGGAGTCCAGTTCATCCTGGCTCCCTGGTGATTACACATACAGCCGCGTCTTAGTTTTCTGTGTGGGGACTACTCATTTGGTGTTGTTTCTGGGGCTAATATCCATTCTCAGATGGGCAGTCATTTGCTCCTGGCCCCTGGTACTCAGGGACTGCCAAAGAATTCAAATACTGTCCTAAAGTAATCTGACCTTGTCCCCTGATAACTACCCCATAATACTCACTGTTTTGAAGTTACAATAAAAGGCTGTTTGCTTGCTGATATGCTTGTCAATATACCTCTGCCATGCATCACCTATATTGCTTATGTGGGGAGAGTATTTCCCCAAAGCTGAGACCGCTTTTCACCCTGGCTTCTGACACGGACTGGATGGATGGCTTGGAGCAAGTCGCTTGATCATTTTTGGATCTCAAGTTGTTGTTTTTTTATCCTTACAATGACAGAGTTGTTGTACTCCAGTGGCCTCTAAGGTTCTTTGCATCTCTGAAACTTCCCTTATGACATTCTGGAAATCTCAAGAATCTTCCTCTCCACGTTTTCTATCATATCCCTTTAAAACGTTGCCCAGTTAGCATATCACCCGACAGCTCATCAGAGGGGTTGAGGAATGCTGAGGAATCAGTTGTATGATTTGGATGCCTAGCATGTGCCAAGAACACTGTGGGGTGCTCTGTACTCCCCCTGCCAAATTGATGCTGAGCTGAATGGGAGAAATTACCCTGTAAGCCTCCGTCTTTCTTCGTTCCATACAGTGAGCCTTGAATGTCCATTACATTTAGATCACACTAGAATTTTTCATCTATTTAAAGAAATGTACGCTTTCCATCCTCGAGCTCAGTATTTTGTTTCCACTTGAACTCATTTGCCTTTTCCCTGCAGATACTATATTTAGTCAGTTTGTGGAAACTAATTTTTGGTGTCACTGCACATTTGCTCAAGGTATTTATTTATTTTTAAACTACAGTAAGCTAATATTTGCCAGCAAAGTATCCTGTTTGAGGTTCACTGATGCAACTGGAGATGCTGGCAAGGGAATTCTGGTTCCGTTTGCCAGCTCCCTGACGATGGCTCCGGATTCTAAATTGCACAGATTATCTCTCTGCTCTGAAATCTTAATACAAATAACTTTTCAATAATTAGCAAGGTTTTATCACAGGCATAAAGACATTGCAAAGTTATGAAAAACACTAATGTTGCTTTAATTGCCTTTAAGTTTCCTATGGGAGTTATATTTTCATAAGGGTACCCCTTATAATATTCACAGTTGGGAGCACACATCTGAGTCCAGAGAGGAGTACCTTTTAATTTGCTTAACTCTTTCAAGCCCTTGTTTAATTTTTCTATATGTGAAGTCCTATCTGAGGACTCCAGACATTCTTTTAAAAGACAGTCACTAGGGGTCCAGGGCATGCCTTGGGGGAAGAACTAAGAACAGCGAGGTGAAGGAAAGGTAAGGGACAGCAGGAAGTGTCATATTCCATTAGCAAAACTAGGTATTAGGCATGTGGCATGCTTGCTCCCAGAATACGGGTGTAATTTGTACTTTAGTATAAGTGCCATGAAACGTGCAATTGAAGTTTTCTCCTCAAATCATTTTCTTTACCAACAACAGAGGTCTCTTAAAACTCTTGCTCCCCTTCCCTCCCCGCCCCCCCAGCCACTTTGGAGATAATGGATTGGGAATGCACAGAATAGTCAGGCAGGTATTGGGCATCTCTTTAGGTGTGATATGGAAGGACTCAACAACTTCCCGATGGATCTCACATACAACTGCACCCCACCGCCCCCTTGCCCTCCTAAAAACAGTAGGGAGGACAAATCAACTTTGGCCACAGAAGCTCACTGTGTTCCCGCCATGGTGGAGTCACCATCTCTCCTTCCCCGTAGACTCAGCACTGTCCACCCCTAACGCTCATCTCTGGGACCCTGATTCTCACCTCGTCTCACTGTTGGGTCATGGGAAGTCAGTAAGAGTGAGAACTAAAGAAAAGCTCTCCTCACTCTTGACACTGCATTTCTAAATTCCAAATACACTTGCTTTTAGATTAACAATGGTTAACAAGGGATTGACCTTCCCTGAGAAACATTCCTCCTAATTTATACCAAATTCCAGTGCAGAACTCTTCATTTAATCCAGATACAACTTGCTACAGATTATCCCAAGCTATGACATGATGGCCAGTGGCTTGGAGCCTCCCCTGCCCAACAGGTGGAGTGGTGGGTGGAAGAGAGTATTAAACCCTCTTGAAGCATATTTTGCCAGAGAAGAAGGAAGCATATAAGTTCTAACTCTTAACATATTCTCCCATAAAAACTGGGTGATACTATTTATAGTACTGTGACTAACATCATGTCACAGCTACATTATTGTAGGATGCAGGAACTTCAATATTATGGGTTACATAGAATTTCCAAAAAAGAAAAAAGAATGCATTCCAAGTTCCAAAACCACTGAGTCATAAAGAAGTTAGAGAGCAACATCTTTTTGTAATTTATTTGGGAACAAAATAAGCAGGGATACAAACAAAAACAATAGTCATGTTTCAAATATTCAATTGACACATATTTATAGGTTTTAAAAACAGCACTGAAACTTTGAATAAAGTCTTAAATACATATACACATGTCTCTGCCACTTTATTTGAGCTTTCATATTTGAGTGGAGTCTTACGTAGGAGTGATTTAGCCACCTAATAAATAAAAGAAGATTAATTTAGGCAAGGCATAATTTGATATGTGTACGAGTGCCAGATTAGGAGTAAGGAAACTTCAATTCTAGTTCTGTACCTGCATTATTTTCTGGCTTTGATCTTGAGCATGGCACTTGATCATTCTGGGTTCTTGATAACTTACCTAGAGATACAGAGTTGAGCCCATGGCCTTTAAGGTAGATAGCAACACAAAGAAATAAAACACTAGTAAATGTTGCCAAAACCAGTTTGGCTCTGTGGATAGAGCATCGGTCTGCGGACTGAAAGGTCCCAGGTTCGATTCCGGTCAAGGGCATGTACATTGGTTGCGGGCACATCCCCGGTAGGGGGCGTGCAGGAGGCAGCTGGTTGATGCTTCTCTCTCATCGATGTTTCTAGCTTTCTATCCCTCTCCCTTCCTCTCTGTAAAAAATCAATAAAATATATTAAAAAAAAACAAAACAACACTAGTAAATGTAACATTTGTAACACTAATAAATGAATATATTTGAAAGACAGTATAAATGTATTTTTGTTTGTAACTTTTTTATTATCTAATGCAATTAAAAAGAGTTGCATAAAGGAATAATTATCAAACTGTGTTATAATTCATAAAGATATATTTTCTCTGATACATAGGAGAAAAGTTTTATAGGCAACAACTAAGAAGATAAATTTTAAAATATAGTAAAAGTTGCATGAGGAAATTAAAATGTTATACTACAATATATTTATTTACTAAAAAGAAGGAAGTAATGGAGGAACAAAGTAGCAAAAAGATAAGGTATATGAAAAAAATAGCAAAATGGCAGACACAAATTCTACCTTGTTAGTAATTACATTAAATGTAAAACACTTTACATTTTAATTACATTAAAATACTTTAATCAAAAGGCAGAGATGGCCCGGCCGGTGTCGCTCAGTGGTTGACTGTCGACCTATGAGCCAGGAGGTCATGGTTTGATTCCCAGTCAGAGCACTTGCCCAGGTTTCAGGCTTGATCCCCAGTGGGGGAACATGCAGGAGGCAGCCAATCAATGATTCTCTCTCATCATTGATGTTTCTATCTCTCTCTCCCTCTCCCTTTCTCTCTGAAATCAATAAAAATATATATTTTAAAAAGGGTAGAGATGGAGAAGTGGATGAAAAGTATAATTTATATGCTGTCTATAAGACTACAAAAGACACAGTAGATTTAAAGATATAAGCAGGTTGGAAAATAAAGGTTGGGAAAAGATAAACTGTATAACCTGTAGCCAAAAGAGAGCTGAAGTGAATATACTAACATAAGACAAAAATAGATTTTATAAAAATTATTTTTACTAGAGACAAAGAAGGACACCTTACAATGATAAAAAGGTTAATTCATCGGGACCTCATAGCAATTATAAACATACAGGTATCTAACAACAGAGACCCTGAGTGTATGAAACAAAAACTGACAGAATAGAAAGGAGAAATAGACAAATTAACAATAATAATAGTTGGAGACGTTAATATACTTCTATATATATAAAAGCCCAGCGACTGAATGGTGGAATGACCAGAATGACCAGTTGACCAATAGCTGATACGCACTGACCACCAGGGGGCAGCTGCTCAATGCAGGAACTGCCCCCTGGTGGTCAATGCGTTCCCACAGTGGGAGCACCACACCCCACCACGCCTCTAGTATAGAATAAATAAGCAGAACATCAACAAGGGTAGAGAAGACTTAAACAACACTATAAATTATATAGACTTAATAGACATCTATAGAACATTCCATTCAACATCAGCAGAATACACATTCTTCTCAAGTACACAAGAAACTTCCCCAGGGCAGATTGTATGAATAAGTGATCAAATAAGCCACAATACATATAAAAGAACTGAATTTGTACAAAGTATATCCTCTCACAATATTAAATTTAGCCGAGCAAAATTTGAGAAATTCACAATTATGTGGAAATTAAACATTCTCATAAATAACCAGTAGATCAAAGAAGAAATAATAAAACAAATTACAATATACATTTAGGTTAATGAAAATGAAAACACAACATGTATGGTATACAGCAAAAGCAGTGCTTAGAGGAAAATTTATAGCAGTAAAATACCTATATTAAAAATGAAGGAAGATTTCAAATTAAAAATTTCACCTTATGCATAAAAAGAAGAGTAAACCCAAAACAAGCAGAAGGAAGTAATATTTTATTTGAAATAAACAAAATAGAGAGTAAAAACTAATAAAGAAAAATCAATGAAATCAGAAGTTGATTCTTGTAAAAGATAAACAAAATTGACCAAACTTTGACTTACAAAGAAAATAAGAAGACTCAAATAGACTTACTGAGAAAATAAGAAGACTCAAATAGACTTACTGAGAAAATAAGAAGACTCAAATTGTTAAGATTAGAAATTAA
This sequence comes from Eptesicus fuscus, assembly GCF_027574615.1. Classification (NCBI taxonomy): domain Eukaryota; kingdom Metazoa; phylum Chordata; class Mammalia; order Chiroptera; family Vespertilionidae; genus Eptesicus; species Eptesicus fuscus. The sequence continues at coordinate 33,956,271 of NC_072488.1, read as the reverse complement.
AAGAGACATTTCTATGACCCTACAGAATTAGAATATTATCAATGAATTCTATGGACAACTGTATGCCAACACATTAGATAACCTAGATAAAATGAACAAATTTCTAAAAAGAAATAAAACACAACTGACTTAAAAAATAGACTTGTACATGTAGAAATTGAATTAGTAATTTAATAAAATCCTGCAAAGAAAATTCCTGGCATGAATGTTTCATTGGTGAATTATATTAACATTTAAAGAAGAATTAATTTCAGTACTTTACAAATACTTTTTAAAAATATAATTCATTTTATGACTTCATTCTATTAAGCCAGTATTATCTTGATATAAAAACTAGGCAAAGGCATCACATGAAAACTATAGACCAACATTTCACAAAAATATAGATACAAAAAATTCTCAATGAAATATTAGCAAATATAACATAGCAACATATAAAAAAAGATTATATATCATAGCCAAGTGACATTTATCCATGGAATATAAAGTTGATCTAATATAAAATAGGTCAATCAGTATATTACAAAGGCCAAAAATCACCTTCTCATCTTAATAGACACATAAAAATTGGAACTTTTATACAGTGCTGGTGGGATTGTAAACTGGTGTGACTGATTTGGAGAACAGTTTTTGGAAGTTCCTCAAAATATTAAATAGAGAATTATTATATGATCCAGCAATTCCACACTTAGGTATATATCCAAGAGAAGTGAAACTATGTCTACACAAAAACTTGTACGTGATGATTTTAGTACCATTACTTTCAATAGCCAAATTATGGAAACAACTCAGCTTTCCATCACCTGATAAATGAATTGAAAAATTGTGGTATGTCCATGCAATGGAATATAATTCTGCAATAAAAAGAAACAAAGTATTGATACATACAACTACATGGGTAAACTTTGAAAAAATGATAAGTGAAACTAGTCATAAAAGTCCACATATTATATGATTCTATTTATATGAAATAGATAAGACAAATCGAAAGACACATAAAGGAGATTAGAGGTTGCCAGGGTCTGGCAGGAAGAGGAAATAGGGTGTGATGGCTAATGAACTTTTCTGTATCTCATTGTCCTCCTCTTTAAATGGGGGTAATGGTAGTACTTAACTCATTGCTTTATTGTGGGGATTAATAAGATAATATGTTTCGATCATGCCGCACATGATCTAGCCCTTGGCAACTGTCCAGTACATAGTTATGGTTGCTACTTTTCCAGTTTCATTCTTCAATGTTCACATTATTATTGCCAGTTTGAAATGTACACTATTAAAAAATATTCCTCCTACCTAAGAATAAATTTAAAGTACTCAGCTACATGGAGGTTATGTCTGTGCATTCAAAATGTGGTAGAGAATTAAATTAATTAACTAGAGAAAATATTGCAACTTGCAATACTCAGGTAATAAACATTATCTGTAGATCTTTTGTGCTTTTCTTGCATTTATAACAAAAATAAAACTCTCTGCTCTGCCTAGGAGATTTAAATACTCTTTTTTTTTTTAAATCTCTAACCTCATTTTTATGACTCTCCTCCTTCACTCTTTCGAGTCTCTGAGTACATTTTTTGTATCACGTAATCTTTGTTCATTCTGTACCCCCTGTCCAGAATGCTTTTCCTTGTATTCCTAGAGTACAGGCTCTTTCCCCTCCTTTATGTTTCAGAATAAATGCCTCCTCCTCACAGGGACCTCTTGGACCACTCTTATTATTCCCTTTGGTTATTCTTCCTCTCAACCCCTTGCTTAGGAGCACACATTACTACTTGAAATCATTCTGTTTCTAGATCTTTTTTGCCCATTTATCACATCTCACCCACTAGTGAGATGTGACACTTGACATAGAGAGCTTCATGCTCTGCTCCTATGCACCCCCGCCCGACTCTTGCTCTCTGCACTTCCTCAGCAAGTCTGTCCTGACCCTTACCCCCAGGTCTGAGCCCTCTGTTATAGACCCCCATAGTAAGTTACTCACAAATATTACAGTTTGTCATCATACAATCATGTGTGTGATTCGCTGAGTAATGTCTTCTCTCCCATTAAGCTGTATCCTTCCTATGGCACTGCTCAGGGTCCATTTGCTCACCTCTGCAACCTTGGTGTCTTCCATGTGGCCAATACATAGGATGAGAATAATATGAGATTGATACTATTTGGCCACTTTTGACCTACCAAAATGACAGTTGCACGTGGCTCAATCTAGGTCCTCAGTACATGTGACTTTTTCTTCTGAAATTGTGCTAAGTTCTGCTTTCCTGTTGGAACTAGCGTTCCCCTTGCAGGAAAAATCCTACAATAGGATTTCCTGCTGCACTCTACCCCGCCTCCCCTCCGCCCTTGTTGCCCGCCCCGCCTTCTCCTCCAGCCCCCCTGCTTTTCCCTTCGCCCCAGCCCTGACTTCGCTCCTCCCTTCTCCTCCCCCTGCCTCCCCCCCGACCCCCGGCTTGCTTGCTTCTTCGAAGCTTTACTCCCTTCTGCAGCTCTTGGCTTCTTTCAACGCTGTCTTGATATGCAAATTAGCCACCATCTTTGTTGGGGTAATTTGCATAGTCGTCCTGATTGGTTGGTGGGCATGGCTTGGCTGGTGGGCGTGGCTTAGGTGTAGCGAAGGTGCGGTCAATTTGCATATTTGTCTATTATTAGATTAGATTCTGGCAAAACCCTTTCTCCGGTAGGTGTGGATCACCTTGTACTATAGAGGGCTGACTGAGTCAGTCATAAACCCAAAAAACTCACCAACATCCAAACAACAGCTCCTTTCTACTCTTTCCAAATGCCTGTATCTGCATCTACCGCTCTCAATCTGCTTCAAAAGCAGAAGCTAAAAAGGAAGCAAGGTCTGTGGAGTATTCTGGGGTAGGAGGCATCTTGCTTACCTGGCTGTAGAGGGTCACTGCTAGGGCAAGCTGTACTTTTCTGTGAGCTTTGTTATTGTGTCCACATCTCTTTGTTACCATTATAGCGGTCAGTTGTATGAGAAAGCCAGGGAGCCTGGAGATTGTTAAGCACCAAATTCTGTTTAATATATATTTCAGATGGGCATATTTCTTGCATCTAAAAAAAGTCAAATGCCATAACAATCATTTTAATATTCCACATTTTCTTTTTGTGGACTGTGTTTGTTCTGTTACTGTCTTCACACATATTTCCTAACTCTACATATCATTTCTCAGCCACCACTTGCCCCTCTCCCAGCTTTCTCCTTCTGTCCACTTTTTACCCTTCTTGGCTGGAAGAGAGAGTCTTTGGTTCATAGAAAGTTTCCTAAACTTTAATCAACCAGCACTTTTCACATCAATAAGGAATTTTTCTTACTCATCCTCAGCTCTACCATGGGATCAACCTGTTGCCCTCTTGACCTCTCTTTGGGGTAGAATTAATAGTACACAGAATCCTCTATGATGTTTTATCTTGAAAATTGGATCTGTGGTATATTTCTACTTGTCACCTTTTCTCTGTTGAGTCTGATTCAGAGTCAGTGCAATTTGAACCATGGGCTATATCCCCTTCTGCTGCTATTTATCAGGATCTGTTTGGAATGAAGAGGCCAGGAAAAGAGACTTTAAATGAGCAAAATGAATGAGGGAGGAAAGAAGCCAGAACATAAACAACAGAGATTTTGCTGTGGTTAAATGGAGGACTGTGATCAGATGGAAGCTGATTAATATTTTCAATGTTTATCAACGATGATTAGTGATGGGGTAATAGTCATGGATAAGTATCTTCAGCCTAGAATCCTGGCAGCCCTGCTCCAGACAACAAATATTCAGTATGATTACCAGCTTGATAAAATGTATTCCGTGGAAACCACTACAGGACTTAGGCAGGGATTTCATCCTATCAGAAAACCAAACAAGGCAAGAATGTCACGTATAAAAGAGATCTCTATTTGCGTTGTCCTGAGTTATAATTGCTTGACAATTCTGAGGATAATTTGAATATTATAAAATTCTGAGGATATTCAAATTATCCTCAGAATTTTATAATTTGGGGAAAGAAGCTTGGAGATAGCCACTTTCCAAAGCATACCTGTGAAACTCCTCAAACTGAGCTCAAGTCTCACATTATTGGAGGATGATGTGAGACCTTTTGGAGACAGGGATGCATGAGGACTAACTGGTTAAGTAAATACTTTATTTATTTTTTTGGCTTCCTAGCATCTGAAAACATTTCCTTTGGGGAATACCCACCTTATTTAACAAAGCCTGTCTCCTTATATGCAAGCTCAAAATTCCAGATACTTGCTTTCTTAAGTGCCCTTGCAGCTAAGCAGAGGCTTCTACCTTAAGCATCTGACCTGGCCACTGCAGCTCAGACATGCTGGCTCCAGACCTTGATTTTTTTTTTTAAAAAATTATCTTTATTGTTGAAAGTATTACAGATTGACTCCCTCCATCCCGTACCCGCCCCTCCCAGGCTTTCACCACACTCTTTTCTATGTCCCTGGGCTATGCATATCCTCTCTAATAAAAGGGTAATATGCAAATTAACCATCACTCCACTACATAAGCCACGCCCACCAGCTAAGCCATGCCCACCAGCCAATCAGGGCAAGTATGCAAATTAACCCCAGCCAAGATGGCTACCATTGGGTTTCCCCAGCAACAGAAGAAGCTAAGCTTTCCACACACTCTGGCGGGCCCAGGCCTCCACTCAAGGATACAAAGTTTCAATTATAGAAGGTAAACAAATCCAAGTGGCAGCCACGGATCCAGCAGGAGGCTTGGCTCCGCTCCAGGCTACAAAGTTTCAATTGTAGAAGGTAAATAAATTCCAGATACCAGGGCCTCTGCTTGGGTCACGAGCGGCTTGGCTGGCCTGCAAACCACCACAGGCCCCTCGCTCAGGCCTCTCCATGTCCCAAGGGAACCCCACCCTGATCCAGGACACCCTTCAGGGCAAACCAGCTGGCCCCCACCCGTGCACCAGGCCTCTATCCTCCTATCTAATAAAAGAGTAATATGCAGATTGACCATCAATCCAACACACAATATGGCTGCCCCCATGTGGTCAAAGATCCTGCCCCCATGTGGACACAAGATGGCCACCACAAGATGGCCAGCAGGGGAGGGCAGTTGGGAGGCACCAGGCCTGCAAGGGAGGGCAGTTGGAGGCAATCAACCCTGCCGGGGATGGCAGTTAGGGGTGACCAGGCCGGCAGAGGAGGGAAGTTGGGGGCAAACAGGCTGGCAGGGGAGCAGTTAGACATCAATCAGGCTGGCATGGGAGTGGTTAGGGGTGAACAGGCTGGCAGGCAGAAGCGATTTAGGGGCAATCAGGAAGGCAGGCAGGTGAGCAGTTGGGAGCCAGCAGTCCTGGCTGCCCATTTAGAAGGCAGGCAGGTGAGCAGTTGGGAGCCAGCCAGGATGTCCGACTGCCCGTTTAGAAGGCAGGCAGGTGAGCAGTTGGGAGCCAGCAGTCCTGGATTGTGAGAGGGATGTCCGACTGCCCTAAACGGGCAGTCGGACATCTCTCGAGGGGTCCCAGATTGGAGAGGGTGTAGGCTTGGCTGAGGGACACTGCCCCCCCCCCCCTGTGCACGAATTTCGTGCACCGGGCCTCTGCTATGCATATAAATTCCCAGGTTAATCTCTCTCCCTCCCCCTTCCCCTCTTCCCCACCTCCCCTCTGAAACTCCTCAGTCAGTTCCATGCTTCTATATCTCTGGATCTATTTTGTTCACCAGTTTATTTTGTTCATTAGATTCCACATATGAGTGAGATCATGTGATACATCCGACCTTCATTTTGAGGCTAGTAACACATTTATGGGAAAAAAACAGGGATCCTACTGATGCCATTCCCATGTGGCTGTCAGCTGTCAGTGGCTACATGTGGTGTCCAGAAGCAGCAGTGGCTTTAGCAGTAGACATCCATGTCCAGCTTGAGTGGCGTTGACACTGTAAACTGGGGTCAGTGCAGCCCAGTGGCTGCAGCTATCATAACTCCACGGGACCACTCCCTCTGTGAGATGTGGACAATTGTTTCTACCTGGGTAAGCTCCAAGCCTGGTTTTTTCAGATCATTTAAAGATTATGTGAGCTATGACATAACCTTTAGTAAATTAACTAGAGTTGACTTCTGTTGCTTATAACTAACACCTTGACTGGTAAAGAGCCAAAAATAGACCCTGAAGTGATTTGGCTGTTGTATTAATATTTTGTTGCTGCTTAACAAATTAGCACAAATTTAGTGGCTGAAAACAGGAAACATTTATTGTATCACATGTTCCATGGGTCAGGAATCAGGGCACAGAAGAGCCAGATCCTCTGCTCAGCATCTCAAAGAGCTGTAATCAGGATGTTGGCTGAGTTGCAGCTCATCAGAGGCTCAGCTGAGGAGATTTGCTCCCATACTCCTCAGGTTGTTGTCAGAATTCATTTCCTTGCAGCTGTGAAATTCATGGTGGCTTATTTCATCAAGCCCAGCAGGAGAGAGAGTCTCTAACCTTTAGGCATTGTTTTAAGCAACATACCTGATTTGGTCAGGCCCGCCCGGGAGAATCTCCCATTTGAGTTACTTAAAGTCAACTTATTAGGTACTTTCATTAAATCAGTAAAACCCTCCCATCTTTGCCATGCAAGGTAATTTAACCATGAGAGTGGCATTCCATCACCTTTGCCATATTCCATTGGTTAGAAACAAGTGGCATGTCTGGTCCAAGGAGGGGTGTGAGTCATCAGGAGTCATCTTAGAATTCTACCTTCCACAATTGTGTTCATACACATGCATCTTTGGGCAGCTGGACTTACCATTTCAGGTTGAGCTACATTGGTGATTCCTAATAAAATCCTTCTTGAGAAGTAGAGACACTCCACTAAATCCTAGCTTGAAGCAGAATTTCCTTTTGAATCAATAGGCTGTCTTCTGAATAAGATGATGCATTTGGTTCCAAGTTTACAATAGGATGATACAATTTTGTTACATGACTATAGATTGACTGGACCTGAGTTATGTTTGAATTATCAGAGAATAATTAACGTTAGGTTATAATTTCAGAGAATCTGTGGGTTATTCATACATGGGAAGCTTAGCCTGAGATTCCCTGGTTGTTTCCAATAAGGGCCCTCCTCTACCCAGTTAAGTCCTCCCCAAAGGTGAAGCCCTCTTCCATGAGCCGCCTATCAGGTTCTGTTCCATGCAGTTCCCTATACTGGGACCTGCTCACAGAATTGCCGTTCTGATTGGATAAGCTGAGGCAGTGCTGCTCAGAGAGGGACCCATGGGCTTCTTGGAAGTTAACTCCTTTCCTCACTTCCCACACCATCTTGACATCTAGAACATGTGGCTTCAGCATGAGACCTGGAGTGTGCACTCCCAAGCCCTTTCTCTCTTTTGCAATGAGAACCTTCATTTCTTCATGAGATGTAGGGGTGGTGAGAACTGGCCAAAAGCTTACTTTTGGTTTCCTTTCCTTCTGATGAATTCATATTGCCTATCTAAGGTCCCACACAATTAGAGCACATTTGCATGTTCCTAGTTTTGCTTTCAGAAATAAAAGAGTATTTTTTAAAGCAGGCTAAAAAATAGTAGGAGACAGCAGTCAAAGTTGTTTACGACAGTGTGGTAGCAAGTATAAAACACTAGCATAGACTGTCATAATCCTCTGGTGCCTGCCTCCAACAACTCCCTCCCACTATTCTCCCCCAACCTTATGTTTTTGTTCTGTAGAATCATGGGTTTGTTCTTCTCTTTTATTAAATTTAAGTTCTTAGTTTATTAATCCTCCCATGAAAATTCTGCACAATCACCACAGATAAAGTCCCTGAAGAATCTTTACTCCTTCTGTTGTCCTATCTCCAGCTCACTTTTTGCATCACCAATGTTGGCCTTTGCAGCCCCCCTGACTTTCTTCATTCAGTTCTTGTGCTCCTTTTGCTGTTTTCTTGAGGTCCTCTTCTTATCATAGAGGCCATGTATTGTAGGTCTATGTTTGGGTTCATTTGTGTGTGTGTGTGTAATCCAAGCAATCATTAATCATGCCAAAGCCAGTTGTTTTGCCACCACCAAAATGGGTTCTGAATCCAAACGCAAAGATGACATCTGGTGTGGTCTGGTACATTTTGGCTTGTTTTTCCCGAATTCTGTCTTAGGTACTATTGCCTCCCCAGGGTGAAGGATATCGATGACCATTTGTTTTTGCTGACATAGTCTGTTGATCATGAACTTCCTGGTCCAGGTAGTTACTGTGTGTGTCATTTATGATGGCCAATCCTCAAGCTGCCAGGGAGGAAAAAGAGCTGTTCTCTTCTTATGCCAAATGATCTTTTGGTAATTTTTCACATATTCCATTCGTATCTATTACATTTTTTTTTATCATTGACTCCCTTCCACATCAAGACGTAACTGCTACTTAAATTTTGTGTATTTTCTTTATAGCTTTGTCACATTTGTTTATATCCCTAAATAATATTTTGTTTATTTTCAAACTTTATAAATATGGATTCATATCATAGGTATTCTTTGGTGACTTGTTTCTTTCATCTAATGTTAGTTTTTAAAGATTCATGCATGCTGATGCTTGTAGTCATGTTTTATTCATTTTCACCATTATTTTTTTGTTATATAAATATCTAACAATTAATTAACTCACTATGGACTATACTATGGATATTTATTTTTTTCTAGTATTTTTTACTATTATGAACAAATCTATAAACACTATTGAACACACATTTTGGTTTCCAAGAGTTTTTCAATGTAAGAGTAGAATTGAAAGACTGAAGAATTACACTGTTCAACTATACCAGGTAATGCCAAGCTTTTCCAAATATAGCTAGTCCATTTAATCTCTTTTCATAGATTGGTTCATTTTGTTCTACACCCCCACCAATACTGGGCACTTTCCAATGTCATGACTTTACCCATTTAAAGTTTAATATATTTTGAATGAATTTATAAACTATTGTATAGGAAAAGAATGGTGCTTAAGATATTGACCTTACCACAAAGCTAAGATTAATAGGGATGCTAAGGATTCCTGTTTTTTTCTTTAACAATTTATGAAATATCAATTTATGAAGTATCAATTTATGAAATACCAAACCATCCAGGCAATTTAATTTAATGTAATATTTTTGTCTAAGATATCCTATTAATGGGATTTGAATACACTCCAAGTCCTATTTTAATATATCTAGTTAATCATATATAAGTTCTCCAAAAATACTTTTCATGGAGTAAACAGTTTTTGATGGTTTTCTTTCAAACAAAATTTTGTTGACTAAACTTTAAGACGCATGTATGTTGACAAAGTTATAATGGATAGCCAACAGTTTTGTTTAGTTGTTTCCTATTCCTTTCTCAGAGGTCTTTGGAAGCAGCTTAATGCAAACTCAAACAACAGTACTTTGAGAATAATTACCAGGAAAAAATGTTTATCAATAGGATAAGTAGACAGTTGTAAAACAAATTTTGGGTTGGTGCCTAATTCAGATAAGAGAGTGTGGAAATAACTTAAAACTTCCAAATAGTATAAAGTGATTTATTGAAATAAACCACCAGTGGTCTGACTTTTTTCCCAGGAGATTTACAATGTCAACTAAAATAAGCTGGATTACTATTTTCTAAAATTTTTATGAAAAATAAAGTTGAATTCATAGCTCCCTCCTTCAATTCTGAATGATGTCTAAAAACAATCTGAATTTACTCTGTTTTTTGCTTTGATGTTTTGTATTCTTATCTATCTTTTGCATTGGGATATTAACATTGATTTTTCTGTTTCTCAGATAAATACTATTAATGGAAATACTTCCTCATTTAAATGTAGTGACTAAATGAAGTCATAATATCAATCATATTTTTCTTTGTATTCTGCAGCCATGTAAATATCAACCTTATACCTAAGTCAGTGATGGGCAACCTTTTGAGCTTGGTGTGTCAAACTTCGCCAAAAAACTGAGCATAACTCGGGTAGTGTGTCACTTTGAGGAAAAAACTAACTCCAAGACTCTAGTCGCAAATGTTTCATCCTCAGGAGCAGCAAATGTTTCATCCTCGGCATGTGGGCCGCGTGTCATCAGAAATGGCTACGCGTGTCAGTGCTGACACGCGTGTCATAGGTTTGCCATCACTGACCTAAGTAGTCCAAGAGGGTGCTGATGGTGGTTAAGCGCTCTGATAATTTTAGTATGCATTGACTATGGTGCTTTACCATTCTCAGAGTACTTCCATATACAAGTGAGGACACTGAGGTCAAGAGTGTGTAAGCGATTTGCCAGCTGCAAGGAGGCAATTTCTATTTGACAAAAAGTTTACAGATTAGAGCAATGTTAGTAAGAGCCAAGGCCAGAACAACACTCTTGTTCTCTTAAGCCCTTCACTGGAACATGTCTTCTTGGCAGTCTAGGCCAGTGGTCGGCAAACTGTGGCTCGCGAGCCACATGCGGCTCTTTGGCCCCTTGAGTGTTTTAACGCCAGTTCTTCAAAACAGACTCGCCCAGGCCGAAACCGACTTCTGCCCATGGGCCACGAAGTTTCAATTGCACTCTATGTGCGCGCCCGCACATGGCATTTTGTGGAAGAGCCACACTCAAGGGGCCAAAGAGCCGCATGTGGCTCGCGAGCTGCGGTTTGCCGACCACTGGTCTAGGCCATTCTTGTGAAGCTGATGAACAGCATATATTGGCTGGATCTATTTGATAAAAATTGTTACCCACTGGCTAAAGATTTTCACAATGAGGGGGATGCTTTGGGGGAAAAAGCTTACTGATACTTTTAGATAACAGTGTATTTTTTAGCTTAGTCAGTTCTCTATTTCATTTTCCATGGGTAGAAATGGCCTATGTCGACCAAAGACACAGAAATGGAATTATTAGTTCAAATATAAACAGTTCTACTGTAGAAAAAAATGACAGTGTCCAGCCTTTACTAGGGGCCAGATGCTGCTGGGTCATGTGAGTTATAAGAATAAAACCTCAAGAATGTAGTGCACTGGGATATATGCTAAAGTGTTAGGGACCATAAATAAGGAAATCATTGCTTTTGGAACTGGGTATCCAAATTTATTGCTATGATATCATGCCATGATGGCCATACTCTGAGACTTTTACAGAAATCAGTGTTTCTTTATAAAACTCTCTATTTGAGCAGTTTTGGCATACGTATCATGTACTTGTTTATGACATAATATGCTTGTGATGGGGTGCAGTGGATGTGGGTGGGACAGGAAAGCTGGAGGAGAGAAGCAAAGCAAATAAAAAGGGGCTTAAAGAGGAAGTCAAAGCTGAGGCTTACTTCATCTACCACCACTGTCTTCCTCTTCCTCCCTTTCTTCTTCCTCTTTCTTCTCTTCCATTCTCCTCTTCCAGGGCACAGGGCTTGCGATTTGATGCACCGTCCTTGCCGGCCATTGTCACACCAGATATGCTCCATTCATCGCTGCTCCTATTGGCCTTTGAAAACAAGCTCCGTGGCCCTGCTCTGTTTGTTGTCAAGAATGAATGGCTTGAAGTAGGAATGTTTCCCAGACGGGAGGTGAAGGGGTCAGTCTGGACCTCTGGACATTTGCAGTGCTTTACTTGCAGGCCTGTCACATGAAAGGGAGGGCGACTCCCAGCGCTCTGATGGCAGTTTGTGTATATGCCGCTCAGATCATGAGATTGCCTGTCAGGTCATCTGCTGTGAAATCCATTATGAAAAACACCCAGAAACTGATGCCTGGCTTGAAATCCTTAGTTTACTAAATTGCAGAAATTATCTTTGGAAGGTTTTGTCATATATATATATATAAATATTATATATATATATAATTTTTTTTATACAAAAGTAATGTTTGCAATAATGCCTCATGCAAAGTGCTAGTTGAATGAATCTGTCACTGAAACTTCAATTCCAGATTACCACACGGCAAGATCTGCTATTATAAATGAAAATACATCTTTAGAAAGTTCACAACAGTTTGAAGTAGATGAGCTATTGAAATGTAATAGAAAAATCTCCCCTTTACAGATTAGTCAAACAGTGATTGTAGTCCAATATGTAAACACAGTCTCCCTTTATTGTCAGGGTAAAATGGTCCTTAATGTGCTGCTCCAAGAGCAGGTTAGCATTACGTAAGTCTACAGATAATGATATAAATTATCTTTAAGAATTCTTTGCTGTGAGTATGGCACAGAATTCAAAAGCAAATAGAAAATCATTGCATTATTAAACTACTAGACTTTTTTGATAAGTTGTGGGGTGTTTTTTTTTTTTTTTCTTTTCATCTCTGCAAGCTCTGAACCATAATTTACTAGAAGAAGGTGACTGAACAGTTTTTAGGGTATCTTTGAAAGTAAATTTTATCAAAAGAGGCCTAAAAGAGCCACATCCTTGAGGCGACAAGATCAAATGTGAATAAGTTAGTGTCACTTCCAGTGCACTGTACTACTGCTCATTGGGCGATAGAGGGGTACAGTCTCCTTTCTGTTTATTTATTGTCTCATTGAATGATTATTATTTTATGGGAGATTAGTATGACTGTGAGTTATACGTTTTATAATGAAGATTGTATTCACTTAGTTTGCCAAATGGCAAAAAATCGTGCAAAGGAGGAAGTACTAAGACTTATAATATGGGAAGACTGAAGAAGAGAACTGTGAGAACCCTGGACAAATAAATCAGAACTTATTGTACTTGCGATTTTTACTTAGAGACCAGCAACTAATATCTACAGAATTTTATATTGAGTGTTCTTATTTGGAAACCCTTGACATGATGATTCAACCTCTGAAATGAGTAGAGTTGGGTGAGTGAGACAAAGAAGAAAGGCGTGAGCATGAGAGAGAAACTACCGTTCTTTTGTATTGTGCCTATCCTGAAACAAATGCCCTCAGAGCGGACGAGATCATGTCTATTTTGTCAGATTCTAAGGCTGGCCATGGCACATGTCACCACTATACCTTTTTTTTATTTTCATAAAACAGTAACCTCTGTGGTCAGTGGCTTCAGAGTTGTCTAGATAACATGCATCAGATGGTATCAATGACCTCAAATCACCAGGCTAGCTCTAAATTAGTAATGAGCAGAGCTGGAGGGATATATTATAGCAGTTATAAACCATAAGAAGGTATTTAAATAGATAGATAAGACACATGCAAATCTTTTCATTGCCATGACAACCATCCTGATATAGGTTTTCCATATGTAGCAAGAAGGGCAGAGCAAAAGGCACTGGGAAAATAGCAGGAACCTGTAATGAAAATGAACCCTGGCAGGGGATTAGTCCAGATCTTCATCGTTTATTAACTCTTAATAGAATCAAACTTCTGTAGTAATGCACTCCTCACTGCATTAGAGAACCTTTATTTCCAACCTTCAGCTGTAGAGTTCTCAGCTATATGACTACATCCCAGGTTCCAAATCTTCACCAATGACTCTGGCGGATGCAAGGAAAGAAAGAAGGAGAATGCCAGTGTGCTCCTACATGCAAATTCTTTGGTGCCCCAAAGAGCCTTTCTGAGAGGGTTCATCCAATACTCAAATGGTTAATTCATGTGTGATATGCCTTTGTTTGTTTTTAATTGATCAAAGAACCTAATGAATTCCTAGATAATCATATAATGAGGTAGTACATCCCATTTCAAAGCAGGATGGTATCTGTTCACGTGCACATACTTTCAGGGAGTAGGAAAAAAAATGCTGCCTGCCTTCCTCTCTCCCTCCCTCTTTCTCGTTTTCCTTCCTGTCTCTAGCTCTCAATTCTGTTCGCTTTTTCTCCTCCACAAATTCTTCATTTCTTCTAAGTGCCAAAGGAGTTTCAGGGCCAGCTCCAGGCACTGAGGACCCTGCTGTGGCCTGGGCAGGTCTGTCTAGCAGTGCGTTCTCCTGCCACAGATCTGCAGAATGAATCCAGTCCTGCCTGCCAGCCAGCCCAGCCCGGCCCGCTCCACCCTGAGCATCTGTTCAGAGGTGAAGGATGAGGGTGGGAGAACACGGTGTACTTCCAGCATGGTGTAACATTCTCCTCTGCAGACCACAGACCTCCACAAAGCCCTTGACTCTTTTGAAATATAAATGGCAATTCTACTTGCTGCTTTTAAGGCCAAGACTGGTACCGTCAGGGGCACCACAGAATCATTAACACTCTTCAATCAGATCTTTGTATGTTCAATCAATGTAAGGATTCCTTTAGACACAAACTGGCATTTCAGTACGCAAGGGAACATGGGTGAAAGCAAGCTGGTTTATTAATTAAAGTGATAATAAATAATTCCACCAAAAAACTTCAATCTGTTTAGTGTAAGTCTTGGCTCAGTCATCCATGTTCTGAAGCTGTTTTAAAACGTGGGCTTGCTCTGTGCTCTTTCTAGCATGAAACCAAATCAAAGTCAAAAGGACCCTTTCCTATCACAAAGTAACTGAAATGTTGATTTGGTAGTACCCCTGACAAAATAAACTCATCAGGGTATTATTTAAAAACTCTTTGAGTGGCCAAATATTATAGCAGGAGGCAGAGACAAGAAATGGTTAACCAAGAAGCACCCCCTCAGCAAAGCACAATTTAAAATCTCATTCACCAGATTCCACCTGTCCTTCGGAAAACAGTCTAACTTTATAGAAACTGAAGACTAACCATAGCCCCGAAAACTGTTGATATTAACACTGTAGGGCATCCTGTGTACTGACATCTCAGTTCCTTATTCAGAGTACGTGTTCTGTCTGACAAATTTTGGGGCTGTTGTTTTGCCTTCAAGATATTCAGATGTTCTTTTTTAAATATCTGGGGTTTGAATTAACAATCTTTCTGTGTATTTAAAGCCAAAGGAACTTGGTCTGGTCTGGACAAACCTGTGAGGCGGTTTTATTTATGAACGCCATCCCTGTCATGTTAATTGTACCAGGTTTCTGATTAATCCTAAAAGAACACATTACCCAGTGGATTTGGAGGTGTTAAAGGGAATCTGCAGGGTGACTTTAATCTTTATGTCTTTATATACTGGAGGGCATTTTACTGCACCTCTGCACTGCTCTCTCTACACAATCATTTTCTCCTTTAGAAATGTAGCCATTTGGATCAATAGCTACAGTACAATATATTGTACTTCTGATGGGGGGCCTCCTAGGACAGTTAAGAAGCGTTGTGATTCCGCCAAATGCTTGGTTATACTCTAAAACCTATTTTTTAAAAGAAAGTTAGCACAACATATATAGAGCCAAATTTATGGGCATTATAATGAAATTTTACTTACTCTACTGAACGTATATTAAAATAAAATTAGGAAAAATGAAGTGCAAAAGAACATTTTGCAGCTTGAAAAATAGAGGTTTTTAATGGGACGCCAGAGCAGTAGCAGCTAGAAGTAGATTTCTCTTGGAATTTGTAGCTGCTGCTCCCAAACACTGAGATTTGGGGTTTGGCGTCTATTTCTAGCTGTTGTGATGACTGTACACTTCTAATATTGGAAAGAAAAGGGAGGGGAAAAATCCCTGAGACGGCCACAGATGTTTTCAAAGTGCACTGAAGATGGAGCAAGCAAAGATGTAAAGAAATTATACATCCCTCACAGTGTTAACAAATGTAGGCTGCAAGTTGAAGATTTTACTGTAAATTCTTTATCTATAAACAAACTGGGTTATCACAGCTGTTTATTGTACTGCTAGCCCTGGTCCTAACCTTTATGTCTTCATTGCTTACATACCATTCCCTTGTTTATGCGTCTGTACCATTCGGTGCCCTTGAACTTGGTCCCTCTGATCCCCGACCCCTGCCTGCTCGCTCACTCACTCCACTCACGTCTGCAATCAGTGAATCTGAGACAGGCCCTGGCTGATAGCCGAGCTGCAGTAGGGCAATTAACACAGAACTAAAGTGTCATTCCTGGCAGGGTGGGGAGGGTGGCAGACCACAGATGACAGTTCTCAGTTCTGAAGCTGTGACATCCAGGCCAGACCTGGGATTATAGGGAACAAGAGGGGGGGAGGGGGGAGAAAGGAGGGAGTGAAGGAAGGGGGGTTGTGTTTGGGGGAGAGAGTTCCTCAAAGAAAAGAGCTGAGTGGCTTCTCTTTGAAGATGTGTTTATTCCCTGTATCAGATTCCAGCTGTCTGACCAGTTAATTGGATGAATATCTAGAGGAAAGCATTCTGTGCACTAAGTGAATTGGGGGAGATGGGCGTTTTTCTTTTTAGAAGGAGAAACTGCTTTTTCTTAAAAAAAAAGAAAAATAGAAATCACCAACTCTCAAACACCCTTCAACAGTGTTCCTGCCAGACTTAGATTAAAAAAAAGGAAAAAAAAATATCTTTCATTAAGTGCTGCCTCCCCCAACCCTATTGCCCACTCACGCTTTCCCCTGTAGCCACCTACCTGCTCCAGCTCTGATATCTTAATAAAGTTGGTGTTGAATAGAAACAGAGCACCCAGGTGGCTGCCTGCTGAGAAGAAACTTCATTTTTACCCCTTTCCTCCAAATAGCTCTGCAGACCTACCTGTGCAATAAGAGAAAGCTGTTCTCGGGCACCCCAAGTCCTGAGGTCTAGAGGGCACCCCGGCCACCAGGGGGCATCATGGATCTTGAGCTTGGATGTCCCGGTGTCAGCTTCTTGGGAGTTGAGCAAACCAATTTTGAAAGCAAAGCCAGCCTTTCTCAGATTTGAACACTCTCCCCTCCTTCATCTAACTCGAGGCCTTTGCCTGCTATTCTCAAATATTTTACTTTTTCATGTGATTGCTTTCCATTGTTGGGAGACCATGTTTAGTATAGCAGCTCTCACTTACTGTTTAATGGATATCAGGAGTTCTATAGACTGTATCTTATTTATTTCCCACCAACAACAAACGAGTGAAGAAACAAGACCACAAAGCATGGGTAAGTCTCTCCAAAGTCCAGGTGAGAAAGCTGAGACTCAAAAGCATCAACTATCTAGATGTCCAAGGTCAAATGCCTAGAAAGGGTAGAACCAAATTTCAAGCTGTGCTGATGTCAGAAAATATGTCTGAAGCATTGGACCGCTGTCTCAGCTCTGTCCTGTATTGGCTGTGAGAGCTTGGGGGCATTTCATTCCCTGAACCAAGTAGTAGGATGGGGATATGAACCCCGCCTACCCGCCCCCCTCCCCCATAAGGTTATTGTGATGATTCAGTGAGTAGATGCTGCATATACAAAGTATGTTAGAGTAAGTCGCTAGCACATCCTGAGAATCCTGTTATGTTGTTGTCTCATCACCATCATTATATTGCCTACCTGATTATTTATAGTGAGTTTATAGCAGGCCAAGGAAGCCAGTGTAGTGATTTGCACAAAACAATTTGCAATCTGCAGAAGTAAGGAAGAAGAAAAAGAAAAGACTCCGATTTTGGACACAAGATAATTTATTTGTGCATCATGTAATCCCTCTCAATAAATGTAGGTGATCCAGCTATGTTATTAGTTCACATAAAGGATGGATTATTCAAAAGGACTTCCTAGGGTAACTTTTTCACAGTAATGATTTGTTAGTAATGTAGCTGATAAGACTTTGTTATTACTCTATCTCATACTGTACAGGCTATCACGTGTTTGTGAAATGAAGGCAGCCTTTTCGAACTCTGCCTTAGGAACATGATATATTGGAATTAGCATCTTGTCCAGGAAAATAACCTGCAAGTCCTGGATATATATATTTGATAGTGTGATACTCCTATTAGCATTAAAATAGGCTTCAGAAATCATTTTAAGGATGAGGTGATGGTATAGTTAAGTGAGATGATGGTTTTCCATATGGGTCAGTGGTAGAGTCCAGCTATCATATGTCCTGGTTCAGCACTTTGTCCTGCATCCCACCCCACCCCACCCCACATCACCTCTGTATTTTTCAACGATGTACAGAACTCAGGAAGTGACAGGTGTGCTCAGTAATTATTACAATATCAAGATTCATATCATGTGGCACTCAGAATGAAGAGGAAATCATTGTTAGTTACTGTTCTGCAGCAAAACTAGGTAAGAAATTCTGAAATTCAGATTTCAACCTTGAAATCATTAGAGACATCTTCTTTGCAAAGTGGCACTGCTGGTAATCTGTCTCCAATGCACAGATTTGTATTTGTGTTTGTTATTGCCTTTGAAGCATTCTGGATAGTTTAACTGAAGAGCATTGGAAGTGAACAAACCTTTACCTTATCCCCATGCTGTTGTCAATTCCACTCTTACTTTTGAATGTTTCTGCTCTAGTTCTGTCCTCTCAACATTTAACCACTGTTTCCCATACTATGTGGGAACTCTGTTTCCTTGAAAGAAGGTAGTTTTGTTTTGTTTTGTTTTGTTTTTTCATAGAAAACATTTATGTGACTAAATAAGTTTGGTGAATTCTGAATGGTTTAAAGCCTTCATAGGGACTTATGACAACATTCTTTATATTAGAACTAGAGGCCCGGTGCATGAGATTTGTGCAGGGGAGAGGGCCCCTCAGCCTGGCCTGCGCCCTCTTGCAGTTTGGGACCCCTCAGGGGATGTCCACCTGCTGACTTAGGCCCAATCCCGGGATTGGGCCTAAGCCAGCAGTCAGACATCCCTCTCACAGTCTGGGGCTCTCGCAGTTTGGAACCTCTCACTCCTTACCACCCGCCTGCAGCGGAGGTGGGAGAGGTTCCTGCCACCTCCTCTTTGCTCGCCAGCCATGAGCCTGGCTTCTGGCTGAGTGGTGCTCCCCCTGTGGGAGTGCACTGACCACCAGGAGGCAGCTCCTGAGTTAAGTGTCTGCCCCTGGTGGTCAGTGTGCATCATAGCAACCGGTTGTTCTGCTGTCTGGTCGATTTGCATATTATGCTTTTATTATATAGGATTATAAAATGATCCAAAGGAAAAATGCTCTTTAATTTTGCTTGGCCTAGCATTGCCTACACTTATTAGCAAAGAATTATTTTCTGGAATAACAGTATGTTACTCTTACAGAGTTGTCTGTCATGGGAAGGCAAGTGTGGATCATGTAGGACTTAGAAGAGGCACAACACTGCCCACACTCCATTGGCCAGAACTCAGTCTCATGTCCACACCTGACCACAAGAGAGCCTGGAAATGTAACCTAGCTGGTACCCACAAGGGAAAGGAACTAAATCTTGGGAACAGTTAGTTTTTCCCAAAATTCTCCGTTGTTAACATCTTTCGGAATGAGTGTTCCACATCCAGAGACTCATCTGCCATATTCTTTCACCTACTTGAAGTAAGACTAGAGACACTCTAAATTTCTTCCAAGTCTAAAACCTACTGACAAGTATGTATTTAAGGTATGCTTGGAAGCGGAGTACACATTTCTGCTATAACTTGCTTAAGTAAAAGAAATGTTCTGATGGAACTTATTTCTCTTAATTACACCATTGAAGAATCAATATTAAATCTTATTTCAGAAGTGGAATGGAGGGAAGCCGTTATGTGACTTACGCATAGATTTTCTGATGTTCTAGGTTAGCACAGGGATAGAGTTTAGATATTTGGAAGGAATGGTTGTTCAGGACCCATTTGGCAGTCTTCTGTATATATCAGATATCTCAGAACAGTGTTGGACCAGTAATAGCTCACATTCAATTCATGGTTGAATTGTCTGACAAATTTTGGAATGTTGATATCCTTGCTTTTAGTTAAAAAAAAAAAAAAAGATACACATGATTTGGCATTTAAGCAGGCAGGAAGCAGACTGGCATGCTGGTGTGAAAGTTCTGAAACCTGGCTTGCTTTTTCTCCAAGGCATGTGGCCAACTATTAGCCCATAGGAGTAGATTACAGGGCTGCTTGAGGGTAAAACCAGGATTTTTCAGGAAAAAAAAATAATATATTGAGTCTAGCATTATGATGTCCACATATGTGATATCCCATCACTCCCAATTCTTCGTTTAGATCTGGAAAATATAGTAAAAGACAGTATTGTTAATAATTGTATTGACCATAATTGAACTTTAATACATGTGAAATTAATGATTTTGCAAAGAAAAATCGTGTTCCTACCAGCCCTCTAAGTTAAAATTTAAAACCCATCTTGAAAAGTTTAACTCTGATCAGTTCATTATCATTTCATTTATTGAGTTAGAGCATAACTTAGAAATAATTTCCTAATTTTACAGGAGGGAGGCTTAAATCCAAGAAGTAAAAGTGGCCTGGCCAAAATTACATGTACTATGTGGTAGAACTGATCAGAAACATTATATGTTTAATGGAGTTGCCCAATCTCAAGTTGATCCATTATTTCAAATGATTTAAGTAATGCATTTATATAGCTATTTACATAGCAAGGGTAAACTCATTGGACACCATACATTTACTTTATTTTTTTTTTTTTGCAAAACGATTGGAGTGCTGTGATAGGTGCTGGATTTACAGTCAGTAATAACCAAAACACGCCAGGGGTGGCTGTGAGGAATAAATGAGCTAATAAGGTGTGCACTTAGAATAGGATTTGGCAAATGGTAAATGATCCATAAGTGTTTGCTGCTGTGGCTGGCATTGTTGTTTTTCTTGCCTGTATGGAGCTTTAGTGAAACGAGAAAACATTCCCCTATTTGGTTTCTTCCTTGTAAAATCTCATTCATTGTGCTGGTGGCTTCAGGAAATTCAACTTATTCCATGAGAACCCCTCACACAAGCCCCTCATTCTTCATGGACTTCATTCCTTTGTGAGTCCAAGCCAGCGCTTGATTGTGAAATGTTTTCCTGGGAATATTTATAGTTAGCAGCTGATTTGGAGCAGACACATGATTTAAGCTCTATAAGATGCTTGTATGAATACTTTTTACTGTTTTTTTTTTTTTTTTTCCTGAATTGAGTGAGTTTGCAGTTGTAACATCTACTAATCTTTCCAGACAAGAGGAAGAGAGAAAGAGAGATGAGGTGGAGAGAGAGAATGCAGGGAGAATGGAGAGAGAGCATGAATAGGCAGGTAATGGTTCAAGTGTGAAATTTATAAATGCTAAAAAATGCCATTGTTGGTGTTGTAGGGGCTACGAAAATGAGTGAGAGCAGATTCATCTTTGTCCTTAGAGGACTTTGCCATCTTCTAATGAGGATTAAAAAAAAAAAAAGTGCACAAAGATGACACGAAGTGGGGGTGGGAGAGGCATGAAGCTCTGTCAAAGAAACAGAAGGGAAATCAGAGGAGACAGAGGCCACTTGCTTTTGAAATCATCAAAAGCAATGACCACTGAGCCAAAAAAAGGAAGGTGTTTAACTCCTGATGAAACAGCGCTCTCTCCCACCTTCTAATAGCACACATTGTTTAGCACATGTTGTTCATTTATTTGTTATAAAAATATCGGCTTCAACATGCCTATTGTTATATCAGTATTTATTTGCTGATCACTGAAGGTGCACCCTATGCCTGAGGGAATTTCTCTTCAAGTGTTTCAGGTAAGACATTTCAGCTATAACAAAGGTGTGAAGGGTGTAAACTCCAGGCAGCATTGTTATGAAATGTAAATCTGCAATGCTGAGTGACAAGGAAGGATTCAAAGGCATTGGGATTGAAGAAGACAGGATTTCAGCTTGAAAGAAGGGGCTTATTTTCTGGGTAGAGCACAGTCCTAGTGATGACTAGAGTTGTTTCAAGCTTTGAAAATGTTTACAAGTAAACTGATGTTTTCAAACTTGGTGAATAAAACTGTTAAAAAAATTCCCCACTAAAATAGGAAGCAGCCTAGATACACTTCATTTAAAACATACCACCAACTCTACCAGTCAGCACTGAGAGTCAGAGGATTTTCATCCTCACTGTAATCATTGCAATCCATTAATTTATTCCAAATTATTACACCTTTAAGTCACACAAAGAAATGGACTAAGGAGGGTGTTCAGTTGGTATCGAATATCTATTTCAAAGAACTAGGTCAAATGACTTTGATCTTCAGCCAGTATTTTTTGGTTTGTTTTCTGTTCAATTAGTCTGTCTAGATTCTTGATAATTGGTGATTGATTATTTCAACTATATTAAACCTCACCCTTGAAAAAAATAACATTTCACAGCCTTCTTAATTTCTTCCTATTGTGAGGACTATGTTGATACCATGAAAAACATATTGGCCACACATTTCCAATTATCTGGGTATTCTGTACTATTAGAAACTTTCATTCATTCATTCATTCAAGTGTTATTGACGATTTATTATGTGCCTGATATTCCTAAATATTGAAGATGAAAATATTGACAAAGACATGTACAGGTCTTTTTTGCTACCATTCCAGATTCACTTTCTGCTTCCCTTCTGCTTGTTTTATATCATAGAGCTTGATCTTTATGAAGATTATTAGTGGGCTCTTTTGAGCTCATGCCAATGGGATGCACTGGAGGGGAGAGTAAGGTTAGGGTGCTCTTTGTCTACCCCACACACACACACCCTCTGCCAGGTTGCTTTGTGTGGCTCTGTTCCGCTCCTGAAGGGCAGACTTCTCTCAAGAGGTGCTACCCTTTCTGGGTTCTGAGACCTGCTCCTTCTTCGGGCACCTTTGGATCAAAGGTGTTAATGAAACTGCTGTTATTAGGCCTGTGCACTATTCTTCTTGTGTTCCTCAACACAAATTTTAAATAGCCTTCCTTTTAAACCTTGCTCCAGGGACTCTGACTGATACACTATGGTTTCCATTCAAGGAATTAATACTGGTGGACAAGAATAAATCCTGAATGAACACCTATTAATGTTCATAATAACAAAGTTTGTAGGCCTCTCTGGATTCAGATTGTTTTTATCAGCAGTGGCCCAACTGATTATTATATAAAAAGATCTTCTGACACTAACTCTTCTTCTGTTGCAAATATGCTCATAGATTTTTTTCATCATTTCTAGATACAAGGATATTGTCTGTCAAGCATCCCAGTAGGCTCTTCATGGTTACAAATACTCTGTAACTAAAACTGCCCTTTCTTTGTAGAATACCCAACAAAGAAATTACAAGGGTTTACAAGACTTGGAGCAGGTGTGTCACTTAAAGCTATGCGTGTGTTCTGATCTCCAGCTCAGCTCCCAGCCTGTCTACATAAGACCCATTGTAAAAATCCATTCACCATGTCACATCTTTTCCTGCCAGCATACTTGCACATCCACATACACTTAGAAAACAATTAAAAATTCACGTTGGCTTTTCTTTTCATATTCACAGTTGTTTCTCACTCTTTTGTTTCCTCTGCTGAAGACATGAACTCGCTCATGCTTTCTGTATGGAAGTCTAACAATTTTCTTTGGATGGTTTTACTGTATACCTTAGATTTCCCCCCATGTTTTCCTTTTATATTTTTTAAAATATGAAGTCTTCCTAATGAAACATTCTAGTTGATTTCTTAATTTCATGTTTCCTGTTGATTACTAAGATGTTTAAATATATTACAGAGATGTATTATTTTTCACTTTATCCTTGATTTTTTTTTCTTATTACAACCCAACATCCTATTTGTTTTTTAAATCTTCTGTATGTCAAGTCAACATATTCTTTAAGCTGTTGATGGTGATGTCTCAATTTCTTTCTTGAGAGGCTGTGGGTAATTCAGAAGCCATTAGTGTACTGTGTATGAGTAGTTTGAATTGCTTCTTCCACTGGGTCTTACCTTGAACTTGCTACACTCAATTCTATTCACCATTGTGGCGTTAGATTACTTAACTGCCTTTGGTCTCTCTGATTTTCTTCCCACCTCTTATTCTTGACTACATCTATGTCTAGTATCTGAATAATTATGTGGTTTTTATAAATTTGCTGCCTTGCTATTTACCCCATTTTCCTGGTCGTTAATAAACTTATACAACACCTGTGCCCCACTCATGATTCAGAGGCCATCAACTAATTTCTGGCTGATAACATAATTTATCTCAGTATTCTCTCTTTTAACTAGTTTTCAATCCAATACTACTAGAATTCAATGACCTTTTAGAAGATAACAAATAGTCAGTTAGTCTGGTATTATTCTGTGAAAAGAAAAATAGTTAAAGCTGTTATGAAGATGCAACATACATATTACCCTCAGTTAGTATTCTACAGCCTCTTTAAATCTCAGCCCATAGCCACCACTTTGTAAAAGTGAAAATGAATTATTTTCCAATTATTTTTTCATTTTTAAAAAGAGACATTAAAAAAATTTAACAGGCAAGACGTTATGGGATATAACAATATTAAATGTAATTTTCCAATCTGTTGAGAATAATCAACCTACCCATGTATTGAATATTTAGACGTGGGATACACTGTAGTAGGTACTCAAGGGCAGATGAAGTTTAAGACTTCATTTCTTCTGTTAGGGGTAACTAAAACAAAGATGTAATATGTGAACCTATAAAGAGGTATAGAAGCATACAGGTAGCAACATGACATGATTCCAAAAGGTGAATTATAAGCAATTATACATTTCATTATCAAATTAATGGTAGAAGTAATAAACATGAGGCTCCTTAAGGTGAAATCCTATTTGACTGGTTTCATGGTGAAGTAGAAAGAGCATGGACTTGGGACTCAGACTTTGGTTTGAATTTTCTCTAACTTTCTACTTACGATCAAAGTGAAGGTGGCTCACAGATGATGCAATGATGACTTGTTGAAAGTCAAACTTTTGATTCTACCTGTTGTTTCTCTCAGCCACTTTCTCTCACCCTTCCCCACATCAGGAAAAACAGCTGTGCTTCCAGTGGCTCAAGTTAGACACTTAGGAATTATCCCTGATTCCTCCTTTGCCTCACAATCCTCACATCTAATGCTTCAGCAAATTTACCAAGTCCACCTCTAACATATATCTTTAAATTGAATCACTTTTTTATCTTTTCCATGACATCACCCTAGCTTGGCCACATCATCTCTCATCTGGAATAGAGCTTTAGCCTCCAACAAGTCTCCCTATTTCTATCCTCACCCCACACAGCTACCTTCCCTGTGGCAGTCATTATAATTTTCTAAAAATTCAAATTGTAAGAAGTTCATCTCTTGATTAAAATCCTTTAATAACTGTCACTTCTTATAGAAAAAAATCTAAACTCAGACCTAAAGCCTCCCAAGTCCTCCAAGGGTAAAACATGTTCTTCCAGACTCCCCAATTCCACCTGTGCCACTCTGCCCTCCCCCCTCTAGCCGCACTGGTCTCACCTCAAATCCTTGGATCTGCCAATCCCATTTCTGCTCATGATCTTTATTTTTATTTGCCATTGTCTAGAATATTCTTTATATTATTTCCTACTTTTCCATTAGGCCTTAGACTTCCTTAGAGAAGACTTTCTAACCACACTATTTAGATTTCTTTTGTTTTCTACCTTAAATTATTTTCCCAGTTTTTCTTATATTTTTTTCCATTATTTTTTATCATTTGCCTTTCTTCTCTATTTGGGATATCATCTGCAGGAGGGCAGAGACATTGTCTTGTGCACCATTCTGTCCTTAGTGCCTTGTGTATGCTTGGTACAGGTTCGTTTACTGAATAACTGAAGAATAATCCCATAAAATTCTGATGGCTCTCGTTCTAATTCATTTGGATGGCTGCCACAATTTGCAGCTTAAATTAGCATCCCTCTTAACCTTTCTAACTAAAGTTAATTCTCTATGGCCCTCAAATTATTCTTATATCTTAATGGGAAGTCCTTTGCTTATGGACAACAATAACCAAAGAAGTCAGACTGAGAAAACACAATCGCTTTTTAAGCTTTCTGAAATGAGAAGTTTAGGTCAGGCTTAGAGTAAGTGATATTATATTGATAATATCAAATAAAGCACAGAGACAGTGATGAGAAAATTGCATTGTAAGAATATGGGCCTCCACCATTTCTTTGAGGTAAGATCTTAAGTTAATATTTACATTAAAATTGTTCCATGTGTGAGCTGAGATGATGTCATATGTCTTGGTAGAAAATATGAGAAAGTTCTAAGAATGCTTTCTGATAGGTTTGCCCTGTTCTCTCCTGAAGAAGGGGAAGTGTGCAGTGTCACTCCAATAGAAGAGAGAAGCCATAGGGGAAAAGACTCCTCATGGGTCTGTGAAACCATGTGCTGGTAGCTGAACTGCTAACATTTGATGCAATGCATTATCTGCCAAAACCACATTGTTTTAATTATTGACCATGGCTCTTATATTCTCCTATGGAGTTCACCCAGAAATGGAAGAAGTTACTGAATTTCCCTTCTCTAAGTTAAAAGAGATTTGTAAATCCCAGCTCAATCCTCAAAACCTTGAATCTGCAATGAGACCTCATTCTCTTCCCCTTGGCATCGTCCTGCCTGTAGCCTCTTCCAGAGGTTGGTTCTTTTTCATTTAGTTTTGCAAGTCTCAGCAGCCTCACACTGCAAGGCGGTACCAAGGTAGAGTGAGAGTGTGACCATAAAAATTACAAGGTGCAAACAAATACCGCAGGTTGTCTGTGTGCTTATCAGCGGCACCCAGAGACCATCACACACAATCTAATCAGCAAATCACCTACATGCACGTTATCCCATTGGCCACCTCAGGTGAAAATGAAACAGCTGTTTAATTTAGCTTTTATGAAAGAAACTCATATCCTGAATCTTTGATATCTTTATTACTAGTGCACTTTATTTATTTATATTGTGGTTATTTGATCTTCCTTGAGATCATTGTGTTGTTCTAGAATTGTATTCTCCCAATGTATGATGTGCATACTGTATGTAGTATGGACAATGATTTTAGGGATTACTTTGATGAATTTAAAATAATGTAATAGTGGTATATTTATTTTTAGGTGTATTAGAAAACATATGTATGGCCCTGAAATCCCTGATGTATGCCTTAGAACAAAATTAGGCAAGGAAATGGGAGTTGATTTAAAGTATTTTTATGATAGAATAAATAATATTATAAATAATACTCAGATCTGGACAAAAAATATGAACATGGTAAGTGACTACCTAAATTTGGGCGAGCATGGTAATATTCCCTAGTCAGAATCTCACTTGGTTTATGACAGGGATAAAATAGGTTCAGCAATTTCATTTTCATTTGGCGACTTGGTAAAAAAAGAAAGTTTTGCTTGAATGGAACCCCCAAATGAAAGTCTTTGCAACAAAAAAATGCTAAAGGTGAGAGTGGGGCAAAAAGAGAGAAGGGGTGGGGGGCAAGCATGAATTTGAGGTTCTGGTTGTGACTGACACTTGTGTGTCCCTCTGGTAAGGGGAGGAAATACAATTTTGGAACCTGGACTACTCAAAACCTTAAAACTTCCCAAGAAAGGAGCTTTGGTGGGTCTGAGACTATGCAATCGCCAGCCACAACTGAATGCTTTATTGCCGTCTGGAAGTGTTTATTTTCTGAACATAAATTCAGAGGACAGATTCAAGGCATGTCTAGAAATAAAGCATATCATCATGTGAGCTGAGCTGACAAGGACAATTTACTGTACCCTGCATTTGTTCTGGGCCAATCGGAGGAGAGCTGGCGATTAACATTCTAAAAACCCCTGCTGTTCAGTTCTGATTGTCCCTTCACTGAACTTTGGAATGGAGTGGATTAACCCCTTGAGGGATTCCAGTGCAGAGTCCAGAGCTCAAGAAGGGACACTTGTTCCATCCCAAGAGACATACTCAGTGTCAAGATGTTCGTGTAGCAACAGGCTGGCTGCTAATCCTGTGCCCCTGAGGGCCCTGGGAAGGAAGGGGCAGTCACGCACTAAACTGTCTCCTACAGGCTTTTGCTGAGAAACTGAGGCTTGGGATTTATTGGTTAAATTTCCATTTGATTCTGCAGTAAAGATGGGGCAAGTGTTCATGCTGATCATTTGAACAGGGACTGCACATTGGAGAGGCAGGAGACTATATTAGTGGTGTTTAGTGGCGTGAATTCCAGACTCTGATAGAGCTGGATGTGAACAGCTACCCCTCTATTTATAGGTATATGCAGGTTATTAATGTATCTGACCTTTAGTTTCTTATTTACAAAGCAGAGAGTAATACCAATACCATAAGAAAGCTAGAATTCAATGAGATAGTGTGTGTGAAGTGTCTGGCTCCATAAGTTCTGTGTCCCATAATTATTGTTACTTACTAAGTATTATTATTTTATTCACTTACTGAGCAATAAGGAACTGAAGAGAACATTCTTGCTAATTTTCTGGAGACATAGTTGTAGTTTGACACCACTTTTAGAAATCCTAATCTCAGCTATAGGTGGCAATGTTTTAATCCATTAAAGAATGTACATCTTTTTTTAAACCTTAAGGACATTAGATTGGGAAAAAAAACTTTCAGTCTCAAAACATCTCAAAAGAGGAAATTGTAGAATAGTATATAGAGGCAAATTCACATTTACATAGCTTACATCACCCTGATGTGCAGAATATTAGAAAAAGAGCCCAGAATTTTCATGTTAGAAAAAGAAATTGGCTAAGGTAGTTTGATATATTTGAGATTATGATTTAGTGTATGTTCCTTTCCCACTATACAAATGGCGAAGCATTTAAAGTTTGAATGTGTTTATGATAAGGCATTTGCTGTCACTTCCATTTTGGGTTCTCTTCCTCAGATCCATGCCTTCTGCTTCTGGTTCCTTGTCCTAACAGGGAACAGACATCAGCAGTGAGATGGGTGTGTGGGGGGAGATCACAAGGAAGCATTTATCTGAAAGGGCATAACTTACACTCTTGCATAATTTTGCTGAAAGACTTCTAAGCAACCTATGGAGTTACTGGGTAGACAAGGAATTTAGAAATACGGGTTTTATCTTACTTAACATTTATATTTTGTTCTTAAACATTCATCTAAGAGACTGAAAACAATTTCATTGAATTTTTTGAAACAAACAAACATAAAATAGCAACACTCTACATGTCTTTACTGTTTATTTCGATGGTTCTATGGACAGACATATTCATGGCATGTTGAATTGTGAGCTAAGCATATTCAAGGAGCAGAGTTTTCCTTCCTTCCTTCCTTCCTTCCTTCCTTCCTTCCTTCCTTCCTTCCTTCCTTCCTTCCTTCCTTCCTCCCTCCTTCCCTCCTTCCCTCCCTCCCTCTTTCCTCACTCCTTCCCTTCCTTTGTATGTCTTCTGAGTTTATCTTCTGTGCTGGTAAGCCTACATTTTAAAATATACTATATTGATTATTCTTTATTTTTAATTTTGCCTCATCTTGACTCATTCAAAATAAGGATCAAGGTAACCCACATGGGATTCCAATTACTAGTTTTGTAGTTTTTGCTAATATCATTATTTATGACATCCACGTTAGTGATACATTTCTCAACTATCTATATAATGTAATAAGGCTATTATTAGAAATATACAAAATGGGGGAATTAAAAAACAGACTAAATGGGATATTCCATTTCTCTCACAGATAACTCCATATATTACTGCTGTTTAATAGTTAATGTTCTTGTTTTTAAGATATTAACAATTTAGTGTTTGTCCTGCTCAATCCACTTTCATAATGAAAAGCTCAGTGTGTTCTAGGGCCTTCTATCACATCCACACTAATTGTGATGAAATGCTCAGTTAAATGCACCAATAAACATTTAAAAATTGAGTAGAAGGAATGTGGGGAAAGTACTTTGGCTTTTAATTGATATGCTGAACAACAGTGGTTGTAAATAGAACTAATGCATTTGATCTTTTTTTTTCTTTTTTTCTAGATGTGATTTAAAAATTGTGGTGCCTGGAATAACCTCGTTTGGTTGTTCAGACTCTAGTTAGAGTGTCTGTGTCTCTGTGTTAGCCCCCCTGGACTTTCTTCTTTTTCTCTTTTTCAGTGAAAAACAATTTACTAGTAATAATTTAACTTTGTGACCAAAGTTCAGTCAGATTAATATAAAGGTTTTCCTAAAATCTGGTTCTCTGGTGACCTCTTAACCCTCCATCCTCCCCACTCCTATATTTTTTTCTTACTTTTCTTATGTCTCCTTTTTTATGTTTCCTGAGTCAGTTATGTTTTTCTGAATTAATCTCAGGACTGAGGGCCACTGGGCATTTTTCAGTTTTATGTAATGTCAAAATTATAGGCTTAGTTTTGAGTCTTGGAGCTGTGCTATGCTTTAGTCCCTGTGTTCAGTTCTTATTTTTATTGTATGTCTTTTGCAGGTTAAGAAAGACTTTTTCATGGCATCCCTATCCTTTCCATTAGAATGTTCCTACTTGGAATTTTAGTGGCAGCTTTACAGCTGCAGAAGTCATTCTGTCCAGATCATAGTTTTTGGATGCCCAAGGCTCCTCAGGACTTGAAGGCCTACTTGTCTGGCCTTTGTCTGCTACCACCACCTCCACCCCCACACCAGACCACACCAAGCTACTCTTTGGCTCTCTCAAGCCTCTGCCTTTGTCCTGGATCTCCACAACTGCCCTTTTCTTTCTTTAAGGTGGCTCAGAAGATATCACTTCTCATATCCTTCTCTGACACTCAGGGTCTTCAGGTTTCCTTAATCACTGAGACCAGGGATCTCCAGGTGCTATCACACTGCACCTGTTGACTTGACTGCATTTTCAGTCTAAATAGCAGGCCCTTGAAGGAGAGATCCTGCCTTTCTTTGAGCTTGTAACCCAGTGCTCAGCAGAGTGCTTGGAAATGGCAGGATGCACTTTTTTTGCTGAGTGAATGTAGGAATATACTGTAATGAATGAATGAATTCTCCTAAGCTAATTCCACACCTCCAAAATACTAGATTATAAAAGTCCATGGAATTGGCTGTCCTAGAAATTATTGCTTTTTTTTTCCTTCTCTTTTCCTGGGACCAAGAAAAAAAATTAAGCTAATGACTATTTTCCGGTACCCATTAAGCTTTTCAGCAGTATTAGGTATAAAAAGAAAGAGATGGGAGACAAGAAATTTTCTTTAGGAAGCTCGATGTTCTAAAATATATTACTTGACATTGCTATTCATGCTGTTAAAACAGCACTATTTCCTGAATGCTTGGTGATTGCTGAACCATTGTTTAGGACTTGACTGAGTGGCTAAGACAGAGTGGGAGTCTTTTGATTAGAGGTGAAATGAAGGCCAGAAGAGACCCGAAATGGTAGTCCCTACTCGGTTTCTATAGGTCCAATAGTTTCCCTTAATTTAGGGCCATTGACAATAAAAGTAGTATCAGTTCAGGCCCCTCCCGGAAGTTTGTAACCCTCCCCTCCTTTTTTCTCTTTACACACATGAACACTTTCTATTTTCTCTTGCCTGCTAGGAAGTCCTACACATGAAATTTTGGGAATTTTTTAATGTTATAGTAATGTAGTACGGCTATCCCAGCTTTCTATCAGATGTGGCAGGCAGCCAAAAACTAGAATCATTGTTTGCAAACTCTAAATATAGAGTCAAGATTTATATGAAGAAAACAGATATGTCTTGTTATAAAACCATGAATAAGCATTGGCACAAACATAATAGTTTATTCTTCCTTGATATCGCTTATTTTAAATAGCTATCTATCTTTTACTGAGATGCTGTAGAAAGACACATTACAGAAACATTTGCTTCAGCGCAAAGTACCGGAGGGTCGGTTGCTCTTTTCTTCATGCAGTTAAGACTTCATTATTTCTAGGAGGTGATGAGGGAAATAAGAGCCTAAAGGGAATTTGGTCTCTGAATTTCAGGTAGCCCATGGGATGTTATGATTCATAATACATCATATTCATCTCTAGGTCACTGTTGATGTGGTTTGATTTTTTTCTTTTTTTTTTCTGGATTTGCTCTAACTTTGCATAAAAGGTTGCCTTAATCCTGAGACTTCTCTGGCCTTTGGTTTGCAAGATTTCGCATTCGGCAAGGAAAGAAGCCTCCCCCATGTCCCATCTGGGCTCCTTTCCACTTCCTTCCCACCCTGGCCTCTCTCTTCTGATTTCCATCCCCTTTAATCATTTCTGCCTGGTCCACAACAAATGGGCAGCAGGGGGGAGAAAAGACTTTCAGAAAGAGTTAAAAAGGATGGGTGAAATTCCTACAATGTACACCATATGGCCTGACATTTTCCAGATTAGGTAAACATTTCTATTGGGGATAAATAGTCCTGTACATTGATGTTAAGAAATTGCATGAGACAAGGGCACATTCAGCATAGTTATGCTATGGAGTAATGTTTGCTCAGTAAAAGAAATATGAAAACTCAAGGGCAAGCGGTGGGGGTGGGGGCCTTGGTACAGTCCAACTTTTGAAAGAAGGGGTTAAAAATCATGAGTCTGTGGCCAAAATAAATACTGTCTCCTCTAACTGGAACATAAGTAATTATTTTCAAATGCCTGTGCACATATACACAGACATACACTTGCAAGAAATTCCCAGCAGTCCATCATCAAATCTCTCTAAAGGATTACATTTTGTCAAAATCCATTTCTGCGTGGCCCACACTTGCAGAGACACTGGCAATGGCCGGCCAATGGATCCTAGGTGGGTTGTCACCAGTGTGTGTGCCGGTGTTGGGTGTAGACTGATCTGCTCCTTGGTGAACAGCCCCAAAGCCATAGATTTCATTTGATCTTTGCAAAGGCTAACATCTGTCTGCTGTCATTTTAGTAAGATTGATGACAGGCACGAAAGAGGAGAGGGGGGGAGGGAGTCGAAGGAGCAGAGACCAGGAGAAGGAGCTCTGGGCGGCCCCAGTGGCGGTGGCTGAGGCTGCCAGGGGTCACTGCTGCAGACTCTCTGGCCTATGAGGGCCCTGGCGGGAAGCAGCCAGGCCCCACACTGGCAGTAATTGCACTTGGTTGTTACAGCTGATAGCTGGAACTCCAAGACACAAAGGCGGCATTTTGCACCTTATATATCTTAATAGATTACTCACATTGCAAGCAGCACCAAGCTAAATGTTATGACAGCCATAAGAATGTAGTTTGCTGTTATCTTAATGTAGCTGGGCAGCACAGGGTAGAGCCATCAAAAAATATTATATTTTTTTAAAGTTTCCAAAAGAAACTAACTGATACAGACATGGAGCTATTTTTACACGTAGTTTTGAATTTTGGCAAACGCCTTTCAAAGCATAATTTTAAATATATACACACATATTTCACACATGCATATGGATATGCATGTATGCACACTTGTATATGCATTTGCTCAATATCATTTTTTCTTTCACTGCTCCCCTTAAATTGTTACAATGATCGCCATAAATGGAAGATTTACTCTAGATTTTTTTTTAAAGGGGTGATCTTATATTTGAAGTTTGTCTAGAAAATAGTAAGCATTATTTTTGAAGATATAAATGGCTCACTGGGAGATTTGGCATGAATGAATGAACGAGTGAATGAACAAATGAATGAATGATGACATAGACCTTCTGTTAACAACATGGTTTAAATATATTACATGCATCCAGTTTTTCTAGGTACACACACCTGGCAGGAAGAGGCATCTGGGGACCTGTGAAGCAAATGGAACTTGATAGAGTTAAGCACCCCACAGAACAAGGGGAGTCCAGGAGTGGCAACAAGACCTGTATCTGTGCATTTGCTTGTTTTTGTACTCGTGTGGTCGGTGTTTGATTTGAACTTGCTGAAGCAGTGGCTGCAGGGAGTTTTAGACTAGTTTGGGCCTTTATCAGCAGGAGGCAGATTCCATTAATAGAATTTAATTCTGACACACAGAACACTTTCCACATTTAGTTGGAAAGTTAAACAACTTTGTTTTACTCAGTAAGAGCCCTCAGGGCCTTAGGATTCCTTGTGACATCATGGTGATGACATGATAGAGTGGCTGAGTTTTTCCCTGCCAATTTATATAAATTTCAGGACAGTCTAAATGATCAAATCGTCACGTCCAACACAGTTGTTCTACAAATGAGAAAATGGGTATTTGAAAATATCAGTCTCTGAATGCCGTGCCAGAATTCTCTTTAATTAGGCAAATAAAGTTGTGTTTTGAATGTGTTCCTGTAGAGCTGGAGCAGCAGTGAGGGAGAGAATGACTGTTTAAACATCAGAAAGGAGTGAGCACACAAATGAGTCTAGGTGCCGTTTCCACAATATCAAAGAAATTGTTTAAAATTTGTAAAACACCAGTATGTTGTAATAGTTTAGGTGATTGATGTACTAGTATATGGTGTCAAATCATTTTTTTAATACCGTTTGGTTCACTGAGTTGTACTATTATTGGGGGGAATTTTAAAAACATGTAAATGTGTTTATGGGAGTTCATTATGTTTTAGAGGAGGGTGGGGAGACCTTCATTATAAAGATTGCTCCTTCCTTTCTGAAGAGTGCCAAAATTAGGAAATCTAGCTATCACAGAGCACAGAGGGTTAGTTAGTCTGCGCCTGTGGCTTTTTTGTAGGTGTGTTCTCAAGTTCTCAGTGATTGATTCTGCTGGATGGATCAGGGAAGACATATTCCATTGAGGGCGGGTGAGTCTATGGCTGAAATTGAGAATTCATGTCTGAATTATATATTAGGCTGTTGAAGATACTTTAAAAAAAAACTAAACATGACCTTATTAACCAAGATTATGGCTGAAATTGAGAATTCAGACATGAATTCTCAATTTCAGCCATAATCTTGGTTAATAAGGTCATGTTTAGTTTTTTTTTTTTTTAATTATCTTCAACAGCCTAATATATAATTTATATAACGGTCTTAGCCAGGGTCCATGTACATTTAACAAGATAATGCAAGCAAGTCTAATTTAGGGATTCTGAGATTTGAATCTTGGGCAGGTTAAGGGGATCAGCCACGCATGGTGCGGCATGGAGGTCCTAGCGACTGCGGAAGCCTGAGGGAGAAGAGGAGCATACAACAACCAGGACCCTTAGGAGCTACAGCTGTTTATAGTAGGGTGAAAGATGGTCCCTCAACAGATACACCCACCCAGAACCTGTGAGTGTGACCTGACTTAGAAAAGTCTTGGCAAATGTAATTAAGTTAAACACTTCTAGGTGAGATCACCCTAGATTTTACAGGTGGGCCCCAAATCCAATGGTAAGTGTCCTTCTAAGAAGAGAAGACACAGAGGGCAGGAGAGAAGAAGGCTATGGGAAGAGGCTGGTCTTCTACACAGCCAGAGGCCAAGGAATGCCTAGAGCCACCAAATGCTGGAAGAAGAAGAAAAAAAAAAATTCCCCCTAGAGATTTCAGAGGGAGCATGGCCTGCTGACACCTTGATTGGAATTCTGGCCTCCAGACCTGTGAGAGAATACATTTCTGTTGTAAGCCTTCCAGTTTGAGATCACTTGTTATGGCAGCTCTAGGAAACTAATGCACCATTGGGCAGGGGCTTCCGGATAGGAGCCACTGCCCACACAGCTCATGAGGAGGAACCAGGAAAGCAGGGACAACATAACACATAGCCTGCCCTCCTCCCACTCTCTGAGCTCCCAGTGGTGCCTCCCACTGGCCCAACTGCATCAGAAACTGAGTTGAAGAGGGCCCCGGGGGGTTGGTCTAAGGAGGCCAGGCTTTGGAATACGGAACAGAAGAGTGGATTTTGGAGGGGAAACAGAGACTGTTGGGTACAGCAGTGATGCAAGATGTATTCCCTTATAACTCAATTTCCAAAAGTCAAAACTTTATAATGTCTCACTACTCATAGGAAGGCTCAAAAGGTAAACTCACACTTCCAGTTATCATGGATTTGGGGGTGGGGGTGAGGGTAGTAATGAATGTTGCAAATGTGTTTACAGTTGAAATTAATACAGTTAGGCATGTATTTTAGAGGACTGGGAGAAAAAAATTACATAGTAACTGAACTATGTATGGAACTCCAAGCTAATATGGAAGTTAAGAAAATATCCACAAAACGAATTTTTTGACTTATTCTGCTATGTTCTTTCCATGCTTCCTTATATTCTGCTTTTGGTCAATTATTCATGAATTTTTGTAAATTCAGATTTCTAAACTATCTAGTCAAGTAAGGATTTGAACTTCCTGTGCGAATCTCAAACTTCTTATAATTAGATAGTGGGAAGTGAGAGGTTTTGCAACTTTTACCATCTCAATTACTATTCACCCTGCATTTTGAAACATCAAGCTCATTGTGGAACAAGCCTTCCTCCTTTCCAATTCTGCATGAAAACCTGGCATCCTGAAGTGGAATGAACCTTCATCAAGGGGGACACTACAGAAAAATAACACTCAACACATTATGCTCTCAATTTTAATTGTTTCTTTGGCAAGTGCTCATTAGAAAATATGCTTTCTAGCTAGAATGTGATGTACAATGTCTAAATGAGCACCGACCATAGATTTTATACACTTATGTGCCATTTTATATGACAGTTTCATGGTAGCTCATAAGGAAAGTTCCTGTGTCCAGGTGCTCCGTCACAGGAAACTTTTAAGCAATAGTCACCAGTCTCCCCTGTTGGAAGTTTCACAGGAAATATTAAAAGGAGCAGCAGCATCTTTTCCTGGACCTTCATCTCAGTGGGATGTTCCCTGAAGCAATGCATTGTTCCAGCACTGGTCTTTCTATTAAAATTAAACTATTGATTTTAAAAATTCCCCCTTGCAGGAGTTAATGAGACACTCTCTTAACTATTTTTATTCTATTGGTATAGTGAAAAGTCCATGAGCTTTGGAATTCGACAGACCTGGAATTGCATTATGATGTTGCCACGAACTGCAGGTGGAACTTGCTTTTTTTATCCCCCCCTAAATCTCAGAATTTTTACATGTAAAATAGATGATTACATGGGATTGCTGCAAGGATTAAACAAAAAATATGTAAGCAAAGTTACTCATACAATGATTGGTCCACTCATTGGAATTCTAATAAGATATATAGTGATTAAATAAATGACCTTTAGATTTCTATGAAAGTAGGAAATACAACAAAATGAGATAGAAGGAACTGAAGTGCTTTGAACAGTTGTCTTTGATTTTATCATCTTGGGTTCTGTGGCATTCCCCTACCTCCTTCTTCCTTTTTTCTCCCTCATCTTTTCCCCCACAGCTTTGTCTAAATCCATAATTTATCCCCCCTCCCTCGTTGTGTTTTATTTTCTACCCATTCTTTACCCTCCTCTGGCTGTTTGGTGCCCCAGAGAGAGCCCAGCAGGAGGCTTTGGCCAAGTGCAGTCTCCCCATTTCCCTCCCCAAATTAAACGCAAGCTCTGACTTGGCAGACCAGGTTCATTTTCTTCAGCTCCCCGGGACCTGTGTGGTATAAGGAGCTGGTCTGTTGCTAATTAGAATCAGTGACCCTGGCCTGATTCCAAGATTTAGAAAAAGACAGAGCGACCCAACCTAGCATTGCCTGGTAGCTGATACCATTACTTTGCTTCTGGCTCCCTTTTCTTCCTGGACCCAATTAATCCATTTGTCCACTCCCTTGAAGTCCATCTCATCAACTGTCTACTAGATGGCACAGAACACACAGTTTCAAGCTTTGCAGTTTGCTCCTCTTGGTTACAATAGCAATGCTTACCGTGTGATGGATAAAAAGGTGAATGATGTGTAGCTTAAAGTCAGGCATTGAGCAACAGCCAGATGAAAATATTTGTCTGAGTCCCTGCTTTGAACAAGTGACACAGTTTCTGTCTCTGTCAGGAGCTTTTCTCAGGTAAATTGTTCAATCTTATTAAAGCATCACTTCTGGTGGGGGCAAATTGTCACATGCAGGACATTTATATTAATCCGTATATATCTGGCTGTTTATAATACTGTCATAACAGTCACTTCCTGAAATAAATGTCTCTTCTAGGATCTCCACAAAACATAGAAGAAACTGGTGATGAAAAATTTACTTTATAAAAGTAAGGGATTAGTTTAGAAAGCGAAAGAACAGGACACATATATCCTAGTGACACAGGGAACTATGATCTGGATATTATGGGTTATCACACTTTTAATCCTGTTTAGGGCAAAATATTATGCTCAAGTTGCAGGTGCTATAAATGTTACAAAGTTTGTTTTCTATTCTCTGTTGTAACTGAATTTAAGGAGAAAAGCTTCCATCAAGAAAATAACCTTCCTTCCATGGATTGAATATCATTAGAGTCAGTATCTTTACCAACAAGGGTGTTCTCATTGTAAGATTACTAAAATCTATGTTCTTTCCCACGGGCAGGAGACATTTACATGGTCCAGAGCAGTCAAAAACAAATAAAACTGATCAATGTGAATAAGGACAAAATACCAAACACCTATATCCAGTTTACAAATGATGTTCCAGAATGCAGAGAGATGGGACAAAATTAGAATGAAGGTTAGCTTGCTTTTTCTATTGAGACAAACATTACAAATACTTTGCAATGTCTAGTAGCCCATTTATATTTACTGCTGCTTTAGAGTTTGTTCTCCATGCAGACAAATTTGGGATTGCACTGAAAGTGGAAATTGGCAAGGATGTGAAGGAGAGGGGCTCTAGAATGTGGTATGAGTGGAAATTAAAACTATGGTGTTTGGCTGTGTGTGTGTTTCATCAAAACAAGGAAAGCATTTTAATAGCAACACAAAGGAGAGCTGGAGATTCAATGACAGGGAAACTCACCTTGTAACAGAATGCTATTTAAAGTTATAAGTGTAATTTCCTCATATCTAATTCCCTTTTGCCCACATATTCCTAGTGTTGAAGACAGTCCTAGGACATGGTAGATACTTATATTTGTTGAATAAATGATTGAAGGAGTAAATGAATGATAATATTCCAGGAACTGGTGGCATGTTTTACAAGTGTTATTTCATTTGACCTCCTGGCTGCCATAACAAATTCTCTCACAGCTCTGCAGGCCAGAGGTCTAAAATCTAAATGTCCATTTACAAGTGGACATTTGTAAATGTCCATACAAAGGAATGACATTCCTTTGTATATATATCAGATTTTCTTGAGACAGCATGGAGGGACCTGGAGAGTATCAAGTGAAATAAGCCAGTTAGAGAAAGACAAGTATCATATGATCTCACCTAAATATGCTCTTAAAGTTTGCTATTCCCTCTTTTGAAACAGGAACTCAAACCTGAGCAAGATGCTCAAAACTATGATTAAAAAAAATATCACACACACACACACACACAACCTATTACAGGTCCCACAAAATCCAAACTATTTATTGTTTATGATAATAGGAATTGGAATAATTTATTTTTTTGGAACAGGTTTTCTCATATCCTCCACCTTCATTTTTTTATATTTTGGAAAAACAAATCTTGTTTTGAAAGGGAAGTCTTATAGAGGAAAGGACAAAGAATTAAATCTAAATACCAAGGGATATGTGTAATAACTAAAACACTTTCTCTTCCATGCACTATTCATTGCCATGCGCCATGTGCCTGGCATAGTACTAGGTAATTGGTTGCATTGGTGAACAAGACAGAAACTAGCTCAGATGTTGGTGAGGGAAAATATTGAGGAATCAGATAATTAAAAAAGACAGCAAGAGAATAATAATGGCTAATGTTTCTCGAGTATGACATTCTAGATACTAGCCTAAGTGTTTACCAGGTGCTAATTTATTTAATTTTCATAAAGAAAGGTAAGAAATGTTTGAAATGGTCGATATAGATTGAAATGGGGGTACATGGTTGGGAAGCAACTAACCCAGGGACAGGGGCCACTGAAGATGTATTCAAGGCCAAGTTTATAGCAGTTAACGGGGCCCCAAAATGTTCAGCAGCACCTTCCAGGCAGAGGCACCAGAAGAGCAACATTGCAGGGACCAAGAGCACAATATATATTTGGGACTAAAATTATTTAAATGTGACTAAGTGTCAAGTAACAAAGGGGTTGGGATGAGACCTGAAGCTAGAGAGGTAAGCAGAAGTTGTTTGAGTCTCAAAAGGTAATGAAACCCTTTGACTAATGGCAATTTTGAAGAGAGATTTTTTTTTCCTCCCCTCTTCACAAGTGTTCAGGTGACTCCTCTGTGTGTAGTACACAGCAGCTTCCACGGGCTCTGGAAGGCTGAGGAAGCAGGTTCATCACACCCTCTTCTCTTTCCTTGTCATCACTGGTCTTGCTGCTGCCAATGATTTCTTTACAGGGGAAAAACAGACATGACTCAGCAGATTCTAGCAAACTCTAGCTCATTTCAGTGCTGGTCGAATGAGCCCCCTTAAACCACTACTGGTTTATTCTCTCATCTCCACATCTTTGCTCTTCTCTCGCCAACTTTATTATAATATACACACGGTTGAAAATTAGATTGTACTTTTTATTTGTAACTCAGCATATTGTAGGTTTTCTAAAAATACCCATTAGTTTGTTGGTCATCATGCACCTGGAAAAGTTGGTAATGAATTGCATGTTACTTTCTAATATATTTAAATAACTATTCTAGCATTTTTATTTAGTAAAATTGTTTTCATCTTCATATAAAGATTTAATCTTTACTTAAAAACATTTGCCTAAAATATAAGCATTCAATTGAACACATGTAAGGCACTCAAAAATTGCATTCCAAGCTGAACAATAGATTTTAGAATTTAGGGAGTAAGTAATGAGGCATGTTGCTTCTGAATTATCACAAATATATATATATATTTTCTTTGAATGAATAGACATTAAATGAACTATATTAATTTATTTATTTTAATGCCATTAATATTAGTTTGTGGAGATAGAGGGTTACATGAACCACTTCTCTGCTAACAATTGTTACACCTTTTGAATCTCAAAGGCAATCTTTATAAAATGGTAATGAGATGCAAATGTTTCATGTTCTGCTTTATGTTTCAAATAACACATGCTTTCAGATATCTGTTACTTCACAGATCAAAACAATCTAAGACCATCAGATCTGGAAAAGGGCACTTGAAGTCATTTGGGGTGCCCCATTGCGTAAATGAGCTTCAGGTTCACATGAAAGAGCTTATCAGAAAAACCTTATGTGCCCTAAACTGGGAAATGTAAGACTTTTACCTTATAGATCTGGTGTTTTTTATCTTAGATTTCCAGAATGGGGAGATGTAATAAAAGAAAAAATAATATTAAGAAGTAAATCCGGTATCTCA
The DNA here is from genome assembly GCF_027574615.1 of Eptesicus fuscus. Classification (NCBI taxonomy): domain Eukaryota; kingdom Metazoa; phylum Chordata; class Mammalia; order Chiroptera; family Vespertilionidae; genus Eptesicus; species Eptesicus fuscus. The sequence continues at coordinate 33,915,557 of NC_072488.1, read as the reverse complement.
AATGGGAAAAGAGAGAAGGATGTGCAGTTTTCTAGGCTAAGTTTTCTGAGTTGCAGAGACCAATTTTCTAAAATGTTTGTTTCATATTTCTGAAGAAAAAGGTAGAGAAAACAGTCCTCAACATTGTTAACTAGGAGTGATGGTGATAGCAAGAAGTTGCTTTCTGAATGGACTGCTGTTGTTGAACTGTACATTTGCAAATGTTTCTAGTAGGTAAATAGTAGTAATACAGATTACAACACCAGGCTCTGGAATTTAGTTCCATCAACCACAAACAAGCCTAGAAGAGGATAAAATTAGCTAGTGTAAAGTTATAATTATTAAAAATATATCTACTTGTGCCAGACCAGTGTGGCTCAGTGGTTGAGCATGGACCTATGAACCAGGAAGGTCACAGTTCAATTCCCAGTCAGGGTACATGCCCAGGTTGTGGGCTTGATTCCCAGTAGGGGGTGTGTAGGAGGCAGCTAATCAATGATTCTCTCATGTCACTGATGTTTCTATCTCTCTTTCTCCCTCTCTTTTCCTCTCTGAAATAAATAAAAATATATTTTAAAAAAATAAATATATCTATTTGTGAGGCATATATTGAAGATCCATAAATGTAAACTGCCTTGGGCAGATGGAAACATACAATTGGTAAGGGGTCTAGAGATTGTGATTTACTTTTTAACTATGTAGTAGAATCCCTAAAATGTTAGAAGGAACAGGACCTGTGAAAGAGGAAATGAGTGGCCAGAATCGGCTCTGTCACACCCGCCAAATGCACATCCTCTGGTAGAGACCCACGGTCACTCTTTCAGATGCTGTTTTCAAAACCCTCACAAAAGACCGTGCAGTGAGTATATGTATTCATGATGTGCATATCATGTGCTCAGCTCAAGAATATTTGAATGATGCATTGAGATGTATTCCTAAATAAGTATTCATCATCTGTAAACAGCGGAGAATGGGAAGAAAAAACATATGTGTCTTGATTTTCTTTTTTTAAAAAAAAGTCCCAACTCATAAAGCAGAGCAGTTCCTGTGAGTTGGTGTTAATGCCCCGTTACACACCGAGGCCTACTCACATGTGTTCACATGCACACAATCACACACACACATAAACAACCATGTGGCATTGGTGTGCACTGATTGTTTTTACCTTGTGATTCACTTTTCAAATCAAAGGGGGCCTCAGTTCTGGCTTACAGGCTTTCTCACTTCGCATGGTTCTCTAGACCTCCACAAAGGTGTCTGAGAAAGATTCTAAAGATTCTCCAAGAGCAAACCCGAGACCAAAGGTTTTTCACTGTGGAATGATTGGTGTGTATGTACATATACATTGAAATATGGAGAACTTCGTGTTTTTTTGTTTTGTTTGTTTTTCAGGCAAATAAGGTAGTTTTATTTATTTTTAATTCTTTATTGTTGAGAGTATTATACAATATGTCCCTCTTTTTCCCCCATTAACCCCCTCTAGCACCCCCCTCCGCCCCAGGTCTTTAGCACCCCATTAACCCCCTCTAACACCCTCCTCCACCCCAGGTCTGTATCCATGGATTATGCATATATGGAAACAGCCCAAGTACCAATCAGTAGATGAGTGGATAAAAAAATATGGTACATTTATACAGTGGAATACTATGCAGCAGTGAAAAAGAAGAATATCTTACCCTTTGAGACAGCATAGAGGGACCTGAAGAGTATCATGCTAAGTGAAATAAGTCAGTCAGAGAAAGACAAGTATCACATGATTGCACTCATATGTGGAATCTAAGTAACAAAATAAACTGGTGAACAGAGTGGACCCAGAGTCTTGAAGCATGGAACAGAGTGTGGAATCTCAAAGGGAAGGCGGGGGAGGGTGGGTGGGAGGTAATCAACCGAAGACCTTGTATGAATATATGCATGGCCCATGGATAACTTTGCATTGTCTCTTTTTTACTTCTTGGACCAATCCTTGATGACATACTGAAGGGAGAACACAGAATCACATCCTAGGTACGTGGGTCGGCAAACTGCGGCTCGTGAGCCACATGTGGCTCTTTGGCCCCTTGAGTGTGGCTCTTCCACAAAATACCATGGCCTGGACTAGTCTATTTTGAAGAAGTGGCGTTAGAAGAAGTTTAAGTTTAAAAATATTGGCTCTCAAAAGAAATTTCAATCGTTGTACTATTGATATTTGGCTCTGTTGACTAATGAGTTTGCCGACCACTGTCCTAGGTGATCTCTGTTTTCTCTGACCTGGCAATTAGGGGACTTGCAGATGCTGCCTGATTTGAGGCTTTTGCCCTGGACTGGGCTACTGGGCCATTGATCTCTGAGAGGCTCCTACATCATACTACTGACTGCTGCCTAAGGAATAGAAAGGTCTATTAACTAGTGTTTTAACTTTTGCCCCACAAATTAGAGATATATACTAGAGGTAGAGGTAGAGGTAGAGGTAGAGGGTTATAGTGGGAAATTGAGTGTGCAGATTGATCTCTTAGACATTTAAATTTTCTTCATTTGCTAACATATTCTACACACTGAAGGATTGTCATCCTAAAACAGTCTTATGGAGTAGAAGATAACTTTTGTGATCTGACAACCTCATGGTCTCCTTAGTGTTTATCTGATCATTAACCAGCAAATGTTCATTGAGCATCTATCACAATGTGCAAAGCACTGTCCAAATGACAATTGCTGTATGCAAACTCATGGGATTGTGAACTATTTGAGAACAGGGGCTATATCTGAATCATATGTGTATCCAATATTAAGTCTAAAACATAGTAGACAACTGGTAAATGTCTCTTGAATAAATGAATACACAATTGTTCCTTCTCTCTCCCATTGGCAATTGATTTAAGAGGATTGGTTTTATTTTTTGCTTTTATAAACCCTTTTTTTAATTTACCTGAATTAATTTGTGAAAGAAGTAAAGGTTGTTGTGCTATATTAAATCAATTAACTAGATTAAGTTGCTGTACTAGATAAATTGTTCTATAGATGTCCTTTGCAATGGGACTTTGAACCTCCTGTCAACAGGAGAGGGGGTCTGTCACTTCACTCCTCTGGAGAGTTAGGTGGGTTTTGTGACTGCTTTGGGTCAGGAGATGTGGTGTAAATGACAGTGTAGGTGTGCCTGTTCTGGCTTAAGCCTCAAGAAGACTTGTGTTCTCTGTCTTGGGCTTCTGCCCCATGAGAATGTTTCCTGACTAGACTAGTACAGGAAGAGAGACAACATGGACCAGGGCCAGGTCATTCAAACCAAGTCTGTGCCAGGTCAATCAGTTCCCCAGCTGACCCTCCCGCCTCCTGCAGGGGTATGAGCAAGGCTATCCCAAATAGGCAGAGCTACCTAACAAAAACATAGACTTATAGCAAAAATATATACCTTTTATTTTATGCCACTGAGCTGCTGTGGTTATTTTTTATGCTGCATTATTATGACAAGAGATAACTAGTACAGACATCTTCAAGTCAACTTCCTACCTGACTTTCTCTCTCTTTTCAGTGTCCAGTAATACACTTTTCCAAGATCTCTCTGCTCTCAAGAAAATTTCTGGTTTTAGTGACTTACAATAAATTTTGATGTAATAGATTACTTATTTGCAAGGTATTAATATATTAAGCATATATTCTTTGAAATGCAGCCTTACATATACCATTTTTAAACCAGTTTATTCTGTTTGTTGACCAGAGAAAGGAGAAATGGCAATAGAAAGAATAGGAGTAGCAGATGTGCAACGTGGACAGCCCAACCTCAAAGACTTATAATCCCGAGACATGGTAGCAAATCGTTATTCTGTCTAGGAGTAAATAAGGTTGTGTTCACAGTCCTTCCTTTCTCGGACCTTTTACTCTAAAAATATCAGCAGTGGCTCAATAAAACAGAAGAGATGATAAAGTCAACTATATAAAAATGGGCCTGTTCAAAAAATGATTTACACTTAGTCAAGCCACCAAAATGTACTACAATTCTAATAAATTGTTTCAAAATTTCAGACTAAAATGAACTGATCAGTAAAATGCCTAACTTGTGTGCCAGGTTGATTTCACCAATTTGGATATGAATGAGCTCTCTCAAGAGGTGTTTTCACAGCAGAAGTGCAGTGGGTGGTCTTTAATAGCAAAAACACATAAACAGAATGTTGAAATGTGAAGATAAAAATGAAGACAATTTGTAGAAAGAAGCCAAAACTAAATTTTGTGAGTAGAGGATTATCTGGCATGACAGGGAAGAAACATGTGGGAGAAAATAGCAAGAACGACTTGTTTTATAATCTAGAAAGTCTTCCCAGATGAGTTGGAAATATCTAAGTTTTTGAAGCAAGGATTGCAGGTTCCAGCTAGAGTGATGCTCTGGGGTTTTAGAGTTTTGCTCATCTGTGTGTTCCATTAATGCTTAACTGAGAAAACCATTGCAACACCTCAAGAATCGCAGATCTTACTGTGGCAACTCATACTGATCAAATCTTTGCACTGTGTCTTCTTTTGTTTTGTTTTTCATGACATCAGCGATCATTTATGGAGCATCCACAACATGTATGAAGCATCAGAGTTGATATGGATTTTACAGGCTAGAGAAGGCAGGTTACTGTCCATAAGAAAGTTGGGCTGTAGGAGTCCTTTCATTCATTTAGTTCAGTGGTCGGCAAACTCATTAGTCAACAGAGCCAAATATCAATAGTACAACGACTGAAATTTCTTTTGAGAGCCAAATTTTTTAAGCTTAAACTTCTTCTAACGCTACTTTTTCAAAATAGACTAGCCCAGGCCGTGGTATTTTGTGGAAGAGCCACACTCAAGGGGCCAAAGAGTCATTTGTGGCTCACGAGCCGCAGTTTGCCGGCCATGGATTTAGTTCAATGACTTAATTAATCAACCAATCCATCCATCAGTCCATATCCAGCAGGTGTGAAACATCAGAACCCTGCAGTTTCTTCAGCTTCTCTGGGCCTTAGACAGGAGCTGGAACTTTCACATAGAAGGTACCACACAGTTATTTGTTGACTTGATTCACGTGTTCCTCATATTTTGATGGACAGTTTCCTGGGATTGCTGCTAAGAAATCAGGAAGAAGAAGGAAGGCATCTGGAAAAGGATTTTTCTTTTCCTGTGGTATCTGGACCACTCTTTAGAACTGATCTTCAGCTAAGAAAAACAACAGACGAGAGCCCCTTTTAGGTTGCATGAATCCAAAATAAGATCCAACATAGCCTTTGCATTTCTCAATTTTTATGTGTTTATCCTTGCGGTGTTTAATGTGTACATATAAGTCCCAGCAAAAGTAGCTGAGAGAAGTGTTTTGGTCACTGGTTGGATTTGGTCTAGATTTTTATAAGCCTTGATTTTGCATCTCAAACATACTTAGTCACGAAACCTTCTGTCCCAATTTATTTTAATTTGCCAAACATATTTCTGGTAGGTTTAACCCCATCAGGTGCTCAGCCCAATCAAATATGTGATTTACAGAAAACTAATGAGCTCTCCTATAGAGCATATGCAGCTTCTTGCCCCTCACTTGCCCCCCACTCTGTGATATCCCAAAGAGCAAGGGTGATGCTCTGAGGTATTCTACACCAAGGACAGATCTTCAAGATCAAATTGGGTAACAACAGGCAAACAGCTCACTTTTACCATCCGAGGTATAATGAATGAACCGTGTGTATTGGACTAGATGAAGCAAGTCCCACAACACAACTTGGTATTGCTCAGACACAGTTAATTTTGGGTCAACTTTTATAGCAAATATTCAGTGTTCTACCCAGATTGCCTCAATGCTCACCATTCTGTGCGTGCTGAAAGCTTTCTTCTGTAAGCACCCCACTCTGCCTGAACACTTTCTCTGGCTGTTGGAGCATGTCCAGCCTTCATATGGGGTATGCAAGAGTTCTGGGAGCCAATATCTGAGTGCACTCTTGGCCAGTGACCGACAGAAGTTGGTGGATAAATTCAGCAGCGTTGTTGGCCTGCAGGTGGGATAGCTCTGCAGGTTCCACACTGTCATGCAGTGGTCTCCAGCAGGATTGAGCTCCAGTTGAGCACAGTTGTAAATGACTTATAAACACACTCTGTTGGCTCCCTTCCTTTTCCTGCCCGCTTCCTCACTCCACTCCTAGGTCTTTGTGGAATCACTCATTGACTAAATCCTTATATCAGGTTTTAGTTCTAGGGAAATCCAACCCATACAACTGTTAGTAGGAATTCTGCATTTGGAGAGAGAATATCTCAGACAAAGCCTAGCGTAATTCAAAAAGAGTATTGATGTTAATTGTTTTTTTCTTTCCCATTAGCTTTTTCCAGTTCTGAATTATAGAAAGCTACTAAGAAGGCTTAAAAACACAATATTTAAATTTAAATATTAAATTTCAAAAGATATTTTAAAATATCATATGTTTTCCCTCCCTCCCACTCACCTGTCCTCCCTCCCTCCCTCCCTCCCTCCCTCCCTCCCTCCCTCCCTCCCTCCCTCCCTCCCTCCCTCCCTCCCTCCCTTCCTTCCTTCCTTCCTTCCTTCCTTCCTTCCTTCCTTCCTCCCTTCCTTCCTTCCTTCCTTCCTTCGTTCTTTATATTTAGTTTCTGGTTTATAGTTACTAGAATGAATGTCTTACATCCTTGAGATGAACACAGTATCATCCTCATTGACCTAGCAAGCCATTTTTTTCGATGATGACAAGCTAGGATCACGCCTCATAATGACTGCTGCACAATTGTCTTGTTAGGAAAAGGGCTAAGGTGGGATCATCTTTAATGACAGTGAAAACACTTCATAAAACCTGACTCCTCAGTTTTACAGGCATGAGTCTGGAATTTTAGCAGATGTAGACTTACTAAATCAGCCAGTCAAAAATTATATCAGTTGAAGTGCAATGTTCCTGGCAGTCCAAAAATCCTGTGCTTGTAGGTGATTTGGAGGGCATTTCGTTAACTCTTTAATTGGTTGTTTCGATGCTAGAGGCAGTAGCTAATTGCCTGTAGGTCACTGTAGTCCTGGTGCTTAGGTAAATGTATATTGTCATATGTCACATTTTCATATGGTTCCTTTGCACAGGTTGGGAGAAATGATTGCTGCGTAATTAAAATTAAGACAAGGTGGGAAAAGTGATTCAATTAAAGCCCCGAAGCCATTGCACAAATTATCTGATATACCAAAAACTAATGAATAGTTATAACTACTTTTATCTTTTGCCTCCTTGTTCTTCAATCTTCCGTAAATCACAGAATGCCAGAGCTCTTTTCAAGTTTGTCGTGGCTGAATGTTGGGTGGACAACTGGTGCCAGGCGCAAATGCCCAAGAAGCTCAGTGTTAAAGTACACATATGTAGAAACTTTGCGGATGGGGACTTAAACTGAAACTAACCAGAAGAGAAATTTAAGAAGTCTCTCCATAGCCCGATTATTTTGAAAACATCTGTAATGTTTCAGTCTGCAGGGAGCAGGTATTATATACCATGGTGAGTGATGACAGTGAAAATAAATGAGATATGTCATACCCCAAACATCCCAGGTTTTGCATCATTTATTTTACAAATCTCAAAAGGTTCTCAGGAAGCATTAAGATGGAGGCAAGAATGAGAACTTTGTGATGCCATAGCTAACAACAATTTTAATTGTACACAATATTGGTATAACAGCTGATTGCCTGTCTTGCTAATATAAAATAAAGTAAGGTGATTTTTGGTTTTTAATTTAGAAAATTAAGGCTAAGTGTTCTTATCTCCTGAATTCTGTGTGTGGAAAGAAAGCTGTTCACATTCAGTCTGGAGTTTATCCACATACAGGAAGGAAGCAGCCTTTGGTCTCATATGAAAAGCTGCTTGGTGATAAGCCTCGTAGTCTTCAGGATCCTTATTTGAAATAAAAATCCTCCTGGGAATGTGTCAGAAAACTAACAACCTCTACCCATGTATAATTGCTACCGTTTATTAACACTAGTTTTCGGGAGTTTCACAAATAGTATTATCTGATGTTTACAATAACCTTGTAAAGTATCACTATCATTTCATTTTAGAGTTGAGGAAACTGAGCTCATGAAGGTTAAAGAATTATACCACGGTCATCTATCTGTACTAGTATATGGCAAAGAAGATATTCTCATGTGGTTAGTCTTTCTGTTGATGCCTTACAAACTATTGTGAAACTCTGTGGCTTAAAACAGAAAGCATTTTATTGTCTTTCACGATTCTGTGGTGGACTGGGTTCAGCTGAGCTGCTCTTGCTCTGGGTGAAAGTGGCTGAGTCTGTAGTCCCCTGAACTTGTGACTGGACAGCATGTCTCATACACATGTTTGGGACCTTGAGCATGGGGTGGGGGTGGGGGTGAGTTGGCTAAGATTTGAGAATGGCTAGAGCTTTCTCTCTCCATGTAGCTGGAAGACCTCTCCCTCTCCACATTGCCTTTCCATGGGGACCTCTCCTGCAGGGTAGCTGGATCACTTTCATGGCATATCAAGGCTCCCCAAAAACACAAAAGTAGGACCTGGTGGGCCTTCTTAAGGATTAGACCTGAAACTGGTATGGTGTACTTCCACCATCTTCTGTTGGCTAAACTGTATCACAGGAAGCCCAGATCTTTTGTGGGTGGAGGGGTCTTGAATACCTGAGCTATAATTTATTGGGGACTATCTTTAGAGATTGACTGCTACATGTGTGATTCCAAAACAGGCAGCATTTTTACTAAGCATCTGCATCGATGTTTATTTCTTCATAAAAGCAAGCATTGTGCCTTCATTTTCTTTCTTTTTTCCTCATCATTACCTCTGATCACATGAGCACTGATCACAGTATTTGGAAGATAGTAGGTGATTAATCAATGATTTTTTAAATGAACTGTCGTTGAAAAGTTAGGAGATTGTACTGCTATGGAATGGTTGTAGGTACATGTTTATAAGATAATTTCTTGAGAAATGAGTTTGGGTAGACCTGCACTAAATATTCCATGGTGGCTAGAGATGAGCCAGGAAAAGATAGGTCATTCTTTTGTGCTCTGGAATGTCAATAGCAACAACAATAACAAGATTCTAAGCCTAAGAACTTCACTTGAGTTAATTTAATTCTTTAAAAAATGCAGTAAAATATACAGTATTATTTTTTCTATATTATAATAAGGAAGCTGAGGCACATAAAGTATTATACCCAAGGTCACACTCAAAATAGTGTGTGTAACTTCCTGGTCAGGAGTGTTGAACCAAGACAATGTTTTATTTTGAAGAGTTTAGCAGACTCACTCTGAAGATCAGAAAACCAAACAGAACTTATGGGCAATAGGCCCAGGAGTCTGGGAGGGAAGAAAAAACTATTTTTTGAGTTATATCAACAATTCCCAGATGAAGTGTTCTTATCTAAGGAGGAGCCCTTTCTTACACTCAGTAAGTAAGACCCCATTCTCCCTTTGTTGGCATCCTTGAAATAAAAAACATACATGCTGAAAATGTGACTATTTTTTAAGTTATCTATATTTTCTGTCATCATTTTATTTCGTGTTTTTAGTAAAGTTTTGTTGAGAGACTGAAGCTGTCTCTGTAGTGCTAAGAATATCCAGGCATCTTCTCTACACTTGGGTCAGGGAGAAAGGGCAGCCAGGAACCCTAGTGAGAGAGGAGAGGTGGGACTATTAGGAAAATGTGTGATAAAACCCTAGAGAGGAAACAAAAAGTGTAAGGAAACCCAAGAGAGATTTTTCTTTCTCAATTCCTTTTTTTGCAGGGACAATTTGATAGGTCAGGTGTACGTTGTGTTTTCAAAATTGAAGCAGTTTCACACTATGTAATTCAGTGACTAACATAATAGTGTCCCTTATATAAATAGTCTGTGTCTTTGAAAAGAGGAGGGGCTAGGGCCTCATCATTTTCAGGCCACTTCTGATGTAGGAGATACTGAAATGAAGGAAGCAGAGAAGGAACACGAGGAGCGGGTATTTCAGAGAAACTTTATCAACTTCATGATTTTTCCTATATCTAGTTGAATTCATCCAATCTTAGCATTGAACAATTTTTTTTCCATGTATATGAGGCACAGGAAAATACAGCACCATTTGTACCTATGGCATGTGCCCTTTTGAAAATTGGGAAGACTGAATGTGAGTGGGATGCTTAATAATCCTAGAATTGAGATTTTTTTTTTTTTAGGTGATTCCTGAGAGAAAAAGGAAGGTATCTGGGGCTTGGTTAGAAAGCCAAGGACATTGTGTATTCAGGAAGAAACAGCCATGAAAGTGAAGAATTGGACAAATGGAAAAAGTGGCCCACTAAAAATGATGAAAACATAGATGTATTAATATGTGTAGGTTGGCTTCTCAGTTCTTTCAGCCAAGAGCTGTGTATCGCCATAAGCTAACCCAAAAGAGCTCAATCATGAGTGGCATTCACAGGAAAGAAAGGTCATACCTTTATGTCCTTCCACCACTGCCAGGAGCACTGGTTAATCCCTAGAATGTTCCCTGAGGCCATCCTCACCTGAGATTTGCCTCATTGATTTCAGAAATTGGATGCCCACATTGTCTTTCATTATAAGAGCTGTGGTGAGCATGACAAATGATTTATGGACAATTATGTAAGTTGAGAGTTATAGAAATACTAGAGGCCCAGTGCACAAAACTTGTGCACTCGGGGGGGGGGTGTCTCTCAGCCTGGCCTGTGCCCTCTGGTGGGGAGTGAGCCTAAGCTATCAGTCGGACATCCTTAGCACTGCCGCAGAGGTGGGAGAGGCTCCTGCCACTGCCCCTTTGCTCGCCAGCCGTGAGCCCGGCTTCTGGCTGAGTGGGACTCCCCCTGTGGGAGTACACTGACCACCAGGGGGCAGCTCCTTCTTTGAGTGTCTGCCCCTTGGTGGTCAGTGCACATCATAGAGACCGGTCATTCTGCTGTTCGGTTGATTTGTACATTAGCCTTTTATTATAGAGGATAGAGAATTAGAAATGGAAACTGAAATTTTGGTATATATAAAACACCCTCAAGGATGCCAATTTTACATTATTGAAAAGATGTCATAGATAATATTTAAAAAAATAGGTTGCTCAAAAAAAAAGTAGCCAATCATATAGGCAATCATAAATCTTTGATCTTAAAAAGTACTGTGACTCTTTCACCAAAAATAAATATTTCACCGAAAAGAAATTTACTTCAGTCAAAAACATTTATAGAAAAGCTGCTATGGGCCAACCCAAATTTTAGAGTCAGTTACACAAGCCTTTATAAAAGCATGCATATTTTTCAAGTTCTATCCCCCAAGTCTTTGTTTTTTCCTTTTTTTTGTGTCAAAAAATCAGGGCCAGGGCATCTGTTTGAAGTTGATTCTTTTATTACTGATGGCAACAACAGAAAAAAAAAATCTACCTAGCTATAAATGTCTGACTAAAGTGAATCTCCTGTATATTGAGATGTCCCCCAAAGTACTAAATGTGAATGGACAAAGGACCATTTAATTTTTTCTCACAGCTTTGGCACTGAAACTAAGTTTACTAGTAGTTAACTGATGAGGAAATCTCAAATATTTTGATTCAGTGGGTAAAAGTCTCTCGAGATACATTTCAATATATCTAAACCATATAAGGACCAATCAAAAACTAATATTTTTATTTTGGCTTCTCTATTCTGAGCTGTCTAACATTCAGATATGGTAATCTATCTAAGTTTGGTGAGATTTGGAGGGTGGGTGCAGCAACATAACACTGAGCAACAGAAGTATCTCTACTTGCTGTAATAAAAGCTAATATACAATGTGAAAGAGAGTCAATCAAATAATCCAGCAATGGATAGGAAAATCTTCCTGCAGAACATTCTGTGCTCTGGGAACCATCTTACATGCAATTGGAGGAAAGACAGTGCAAATTTGTCCAGGAGTGGAGACAAACAGAAAAGCACGAGTGTTAATGAATGGGAAATTTTGATAATAATAAATAATCTTTCTTCTTTGCTCTTAGTGCTGTGGTATTTTTAAGAGAGACCTAGAGCCAAATACAATGCAAATTCCTGAATTCTAACTGGTGCTTGGCATTTGCTGTTGAAAAGCACTTTCTTTGGCTTTTGTAGGAATTCTGCAATGTGGAGTAAGTATAGAAGAGGGGCTGCCCTTGAGAGCTGCATTTTCCAAATGGAGAGATTAGCGTTCAGAGAGTATACGTTTGATAAAACTTCCTGGTGATCATTATGAGGTACTGTAGTTGAGTACAAAGGTGTTATTTGGCCCTGCCATATCTGAAATATCAAAAGTTAAAAATTTCCCAGAGATCATCAGGTGTTCTTAGGACCAAGTTCCTTTCAGAATCAAGTACCTTTACTGGGAGGTTAGAGGCAATATAACACTCTAATGGCAATTCTTGTTAGCCACTCAGCTTGAAATCTGTTGATGCTAAATTTTGGCAGAGCCACTCCCATTTTTTTCCACTTGATTAAGCTCACAAATTCTCCCTTATTAGTCTGATAAACTGAGGTGGAGAGAGATTAAAAGCCTTGTAGTTGTCTGGCACTCTTGGACTCTAAGCTCCCAACCTATTGTTTAGACTGAAAAATTATTATTCTCAATTATAATGTGATTTTATACTTTTTGAAATCAAATTTTTAGTTTTCAGATTTAGGGACAGAATTTTTTAAAAAGTAAGTTCATGAAAAATAATAAATGATCATGATCTTAAAATTATATCAATACAGGTTAGATAGTCATTGCCAATTTACTCAATTAGACGGTATAGCCCCATTAGACTTGATGCTCTGTATATGTAGGGAATTATATAAATTATTTACCAAACATTTAATATAGATCTTGGAGTCATTCCACACTTTTTTTTGAATTTCTGTTTTTAAGATTATATACATTTCCGTATAAATCAAGGTATTATAAAATTATGATAAATGTGGAATTCTGTTTTCTGACTCCTTTGGGTAGTTTTCAGAGTTGAATATCATAGCTCTAGATTTTAATGATCTTTGACTCTGAATGTTTATCATTAGACTTTAGGTCAGGAAAGCCTTTGAACTCATGTTACTTAACTATTTTTTGCAGGAAAGTAAAAATATTACGATAGCATAAGTTTTGCTATTGGTTGATTTAGTAACATGTCCTCAAAATTTGAATTTTTGAGTCTTAAGACCTGAGGCAGAAAAGGCTCTCATCCTATCAATATTATACTCTAATGGGGAAAAGAGAAAATAAATGAACAAATAAATAATTTTATTATTGATGAGTGCTACAAAGAAAACTAATCAGTCAATGAGATCAAGAGTGGTAAGGCTCTTTTAGAGAGGATGGCAAATTAAGATTTTTTTCTACATTTGAGCTTAGAAGAAGCCAGCTACATGAAAATCTGCAAAAGTTAATTTCAGAAAGAGGGAACAGAAAGCCTGCTCTAAGTCATTATTGAGGAAATTTTCTATGATATTAACAAAAAGTCTTAAAGTGGACATTGGAGAGGGGAGTGGTCAGAGAACCTCTCAATGAAATGATGGTTGAACTAAAATATGAAGAATAAATGGAAAAAAAAAAGAATAAATGGTGTGACTCAGCTCGGTGAAGAATGTGATGACAATGAAGAACACTAATGAATAACTATCCAAAATCCATTCCCAATCCCCTTCTCTCTTGACTCTTTTAACTTGAGAGGAGAACAACCCAACACCTATTTTCTCACCTTTCCTTATTGTAGAAAAGCCATGTAACTCACTTTTGACCTAAGGGACAAAAAGGAAAGTTTTTTCAGGGACTTCTCAGAAAGCTTTGTCTTCCTATTTTAAAAAACAAGAACACACAGTCTAGGCTGTGGTGGCTAACCCACCTGGTGCCTTTCATTCATTCATTCAAAAATATTAATCAAGGGCTTACTATGTAACAAGAATTTTCTAAGCATTGGAAATATGGAATTGAACAAAATAAAGACCTGCCTTCAAAGAGATCATATTGTGGTGGAGGAAGATGACAACAAAAAGACAGAAACACTCACATACAAACTATATGAAGGTTGAGTGTCATGAGAGAGAAGAGTGGATGTTATACAGGCAGTTAGAAGCTGTCTCTAATAAGACAAAATTTAAAGAAAGACCAAAAGGAATTAAAAGAACAGGACATTTGGTTAGCTAGCTGTTTCCCTATTAATCCCTGTCTCAAACACCTTTAGTGTTAAAGCATTGCTACTGATTGTTTTCAATAAATACCCCTGGGGAAAAGTTGTTTACACAGGGTAAGTGCTGAGTCAGGTCAAGTAAGACAAGTCTTACAAGTTGGGTTTCCAGATAACTTTCAAACAGTTTAAATAATAATAATTAGCTGAGAATGAAGCTTTTGAAGAATTTCATCTCTTTCTCCTGCATCAGTGGTTATCAGAGCACTGGCTTAACCATGACTGTGAACTTGGTTTTCAAGGCTACAGCAGAGTTGAGGAGAGGTGGGTAGGAGTCAGGCAAGTGAAAACACCGTAAAAGATGTCATAATTTTTTCTCGAAATAATGCCCTCTGATTGTTGCAAGCTTTTAGTTAAGTTCCAGAATACTGAAAAGTTGATTTTGATGAATTTTTTGAATGTTTTTATTGCTTTTATGTGGGAGGGGATTTTTGGATGCCTCCCCCCACCACCATTTCCACTGACCTCAACTCCCAATTGATTTATAACAAAGGTGCAAAAGCATTTCAATAGAGAAAAGGTAATTCTTTTAACAAATGGTGCTGAAGGCATTAGGCATCTATCTGCAAAAAGGAAAATAAATGTTGACCTAAATCTCTCGTGTTGTGCAAACATTAACTCAAAAATATTTCATGGACTTAAAATATATAAGAATAAAACTTTTTAAAAATACATTTTTTATTTATTTAGAGAGAGGGGAAAGTAGAAGGAGAGAGAGAAAAACATTGTTCACTTGTCTCCAAGAATAAAACCTTTTTTTTTTAAGTGGAAGAAAATCTTTGGGATTTTGGACTTGGCAAAATATCCTTTATACTTGATATCAAAAGCACCATCTACCAAAGGAATAATGGATAAACTGGATTTCATCAAAATTAAAAACATTTGCTCTGGAAAATACCATGTTAAGGAAATGAAAGCAAACAGTACAGACTGGAAGAAAATATTAAACCACATATCTAACACAGGAGTGGTAGCATGAATATATAAAGAACTTTAAAAATTTAACAGTGAAACAATAATCCAATGAGAAAATGGGCAAAAGACATTTAGAGACATTTTACAGAAGAGGATATTAAGATGGCAAATAAGCACATGAGAAGATGGACAACAACATTAATAACCATTTTGGAGATATAAATTAAAAATTAAATTTAGATACATAGTGATACCCCAAAATGGGATATCGCTGTCACCTATCCAAACAGCCATAATAAAAAAATAATGACAACTCCAAGTGCTAGAGAGGAAGCAAAGCAACCGGATTACTCATACATTGCTGGTAGGAATGTACAATGGTGCAGCCACTTTGAACAACCATTTGGTAGTTTCTTGAAAACCTAAACATGCAACTACCAATCCACCTAGAAATTGCCCTCCTAGGCATTTATCTCAGAGAAATTAAAACCTATATTCAAACAAAAAAACCTATACATAAATGTTTATAGCCATTTGATTGCTAACAGATGAAACCTGGAAACAGCCCAAATGTTCTTCAATAGGTGAATGGTTAAATAAATTGTAGCATGCCTATGCTTTGGAATGTTGCATAGTAATAAAAAGGAACACACTATTTAAACACTGGACAACTTGGATGAATCTTCAGGGAAATATTACTAGAAAAGTCAATCCCCAAATATTATATACTGTATGACTTAATTTATATATCATTCTTGAAATGACCCAGTTGTAGAAATGGAGATTAATAGTAGCCAGGGGGTAGGGGTGTTGCATGCAAGTGAGTGAGGCTCTAAAAGGGCAACATGAGGGGTCCTGTGGTGATGGAAATGCTCTTAATCTTAACTGTATAGGTTTCAAGACTCTGCAGTACAATAGCAGCTTTGCAAGATATTACCACTGGGGAATATTGTGGCAAAGGGTACATGGGATCTCTCTATATTACTTCATATGTGAATCTACTATTATGTGAATCTGTAGTTATCTCAAAATAAATTCTTAATTATAGGAAAGAAGCTATCACAAGAAATGTGCTGGAACAACTTCATATCTATAAAGATATAAATAGAACTTAAACCCTTATCTCATCTACACACAAACATTAAATTGAGATACATAATGGTTCTTAATGTAAAAGTTAAGATTGTAAGGCTTCAAAAAGCTAATAGGAAATATGTTCATGATCTTAAGATAGCCAAATGATATTTAAACAGGACAAAACGAACAGTAAGAGGAAAACGTAAGTTGGACTTATTAAAATTAAATAAATCAATATATAGACCATAAGAAAATGAAACACAAGCCACTAACTTGGAACAAGATCCCCAGTACATATACGTCAAAGAGGACCTCATTCAGAATATATAAAAATTCCTATAATTAAACAATAAAAAAAAACCCCACCTATTTTTAAAAATGGGTCGATAACTTGAAACTTTACAAAGAAAATACACAAGTGGTTAAACAGGTAAAAATGTTGCTCAAATATCATTAGTTATTCATCAGAAAAATATGAAGGAAAACTACAATAACTTATAATTTTACATCTTTTGGAATGAAGTTTTCATAATAAATACTGTGCATACCCGAAGTTGGTGAGGATGTAGAGCAACTGGAATGCTCATACATTGGTGATAAAAGCATAAAATGCTGAAACCACTTTGAAAACTTGTTTGGCAGGTTTCTTTAAAGTCATATTACTTTATGACTCACTAATTTTACCTTCAGGTATTCACCCAAGAGAGCTGTAAGAATATTCACATCAGCCTCAATTACAACTGCCAAAACCTGTGGAAACAACCCTATCAATAGGAGAATTAGATAAATTATGAATAGACACTCATCACCTACAATAGAATACTTACCTGGCAATACAAATGAACATATTATTGATACAACAAAATAAATGGATCACTAAAACATTATGTTGAGCAAAAGAAGTCAAATATAGAAAAATACATGACATATTACATGTTAATGAGATCAAGAACAGGTAAAACAAAGGTAGCTGATAGAAATAAGAAAGTTCTCCTTAGGAATGGGGGGAATTGATCAGGAAGGGATGGAAGGAGACTTTCTGTGGTGATGGAAATGTTCTATGTGTTGTTTTGGATGATAGTTGTATGGGTTTATAAAATTGTCAAAATTCATGGTTGGAAGAGTTAAGATCTTTGCCTTTTATTATATAAAAACTAGAGACCCAGTGCATGAATTCATGCACAGGTGGGGTCCAGCTGGTGGCCGAGGGGAAGGGGGCGTGGGAGGTTGGCTGGCTAGCCCAGGCCCCAATGGGGGGGGGGGCAATCGTGGCAGGGGGGCTGGCTGGGAGGAGGGTTGAGGGAGGCCGGCCCCATCCATATTGGGCCAGTGCACATCATAGCACCTGGTCGTTCTGGTCATGCCAGTCGCTTGGCTTTTATATATATAGATTATATTATACATCAATAAAAATCAAAGTTTAAAAATATGTAAACATTTGGTAAACTTTCTCTAACAGCATAAAGATAATGTTAGGTTAGTCCTACAATTACCAAAATTGCATACTAAAAATGTCCATTGGATGGGCTTTCACTTGGACCTTCTAGAGTCTAGAATCTAGACCATTAATCTAAAATATAAATATTTTATTTTCTCATTATTTCTCTTGTTTAATCCCCCAAAGATTCAGTTAGTTGACAGGAACATACAAGGTGAAGAGCTGCTGAGAGAGAGAAACAACTTTAAAAGAGAGAGAAAAAAAGAACCCAGAAGTATTCTCCCCTTTCCTTTAAAAGTATCCAAACAGATTTTCTTTCAATTTGTGAAAAGAAGGAAGTGTCTTTTCAGCTAAATCTTATTAAGGCACCAAAGTATTGTGTAGCCAGATGAGAAAGCTAGCAATCAAAGGGTTCATAACAGCTATGCTGAAAGTCTCTCTCCAGGGCTCAACGTGGAAAGGGAAAGGTGGTGGAGACCCGCCTCTGTGTCGGACCCCCTCGCCAGTCCTCCCTCCTCTAGCCTTCAGCCCCACCCACAGCTCAGATGTACCTGAGAACAAGGTGAAGGATGTCACTTTTAGGGGGAGTCCAGTTCATCTCAATTCATAACCTCTAACTGAAGATAAAATTAGGAACTAAGATGCTTTTTTAACTCTAGTGGGAGTTGGGTAGGTTTGAAAATCACATTCACTTTATATTGTTAGCTGGCCAGTGTAACGCCTTTCCATTCATTGCATTCCACAATTGCAAGGTAACATATATCTTGGAACCGGCTTTTCTCTTGCATTCATACTTACTTCTTCCATAAATATAAGTAAGCACCTACTATGAACCAGCCACTGAGCTAGCAGCCAGTTTTTACTCTAGAGGATGAACTGGGCACATGGGGAGGAGATTATGACTGGAACATGCCAGAGGTCACCTGGATGGATGGTGGGGACTTCAATCTGAATCACATAGGATAACAATTAGTTGTGTGAAGTTTTTAATGCAATTAAAATATAGGCAGGGAATCCCTGTTATGATGACACTTTGAGATCATATTCATGATGATTAAACAAATACTTTTATTTAGTGTAACAGCTTTCACAAGTCCTATGTATTAATCCCTGGGTAGATAACTTGACTGCCCAACATATTTAGAGCTAGGTTTTAACAGAGTGTTTTGGGAGGTTTTGCCACCTTCCTTGGATATGACGGAGGGCTTCTACTTTTTAGGCTAAATGTACTTATTCCTGTGCTAGAGGCAGATGTTGCCCATAATTGGATTTATATAAAATGGTTCCTAAACTTCATGCTTATTGCAAATTAAGTTATATATAGACATGTTTTCAGGGATGGAGAGGATTCTGTTTACATAGCCTCTCATTGTTCTCTAGGGAGAACAATAACTAGATGCAGCAACTCATCTTGGGACCGGGATGATGGGAATTAAGGGGATGATACCCCACCCCACCTCACCCTGAGCCTAAGTGAAGGGGGTGGACTCTACCTGAGGGAAATAAAACAGACCATCTAAACTTGCAAAAGGTGGAGTAGCTGGTTAGAGAATAGAATTTGTTTTGATTCTGGTATTGTACATTGTCACCCGAATCTTTTGTCTTTGGCCCCAAATGCCTAGGAACTTTGTGACAAACTTGGGTGGGGATGGTTGTCAAGAGCCAGTAAAATGATGATTTTTATTTGTAAGAATCTGAAAGCCCCAGTACCTCTGTTTGTGGTTTACTAACCAAGTATGGCTAGGGGACGTGCATTTCCTGTCACTTCATTGTGATGCCTATTTGAGTAGAAAAGAGGAGTTCCCCGAGATTAATAAGCTTATCAGTACCGCCAAACAAACACCTGAGCAATGAGGACATTGTGCATAGCCTTGCAAAGGGATGTCAGCAAAGAGAACAGAACACCTTTTGGAGGAACCTTTGGAACAGTTCAAGACAAGCATTCTAAGAGACGAGCGGAAGAATGGCCATTGCTAAAGGGCACTTCTGAGAAAACTCAGCTGCTCCTTGATTCAATCATGTGGATTTGGGTTCCAGAAATGTCACTAATTTTGTTATTGTGATTGAGGCTGGTGTGGTCTTGGAAAGGGGAGTTGTACTTGCATTAGGAGTCCCAACAGCCAGCTTGTACCCACATGGTGCTTGCTTGCTGTCCTCTTCTGGTTTCCCTATCCTAAATAGCAAGCCCCACGAGAGGCCCCTCATACTAGATTGGGCAAGGTACTTAGTCTCTGGATCTCTGTGCTTCTCTTTCTTCAAACCTGTAAAGTGGAAGATACCATTCCATGCACTTCCTGTTTTTGTTGCTTTTGTTGTTATGGTTTTAATTTGGATTCTAAAGAGCCCAGAGATGGGGAGGGGTAGAGAAGAGAAAAAAGTACAGAAAAAAGGAAGGGAGGTGGGAGAGAAGGAGAGATGGAGGAAGGGGGAGAGACAGAAAGAATTCCTTATAAAGGAGTTCCTGAAATCTCATTAGTAAGGATTAAAAAAGAGATGATACATTTTATACTAGATATACTATGCGAAATATTAGCATTATTCAGTTATTTGTGGAAGTAGTCTATATTGGTTTTGTTATGGACTGAATTGTGTTCCCCAAATTTATATAGTGAAGCCCTAAATCCTAGTACCTCAGAATGTAACCATATTTAGAAATAGGGTCTCTTCCGAGAGCTGATTGAGTAAAAATGAGCCCAATAGGGTGGGACCCTGATCCAATAGGACTTGTGTCTTTATCAGAAGAGAACAAGACACCAGGGATGTGCACATGCAGATGAAAGGCCACCTGAGGACACGCAGGACGATACCCCCCACAGGAAAGTCACATGAGATCAACTTCCTCTTTTATGCATTTATATGCGTACATACTAATAAGTGATTAAATGTTATACTGATAATTTTATTGTAATTACTGAAGTGCAAATAAAAAACAAAAAATATGAAAGAATTCACCATCCTTCTATCTTTTAATCAACTAAGAGAAATAGCTAGTTTTACATGTTGACTTCCAAAGGTATATTTCTACATATAAAAATTTTAGTGATAGCCCTTAACAGTTTGGCTCAGTGGATAGAGCGTCGGCCTGTGCACTGAAGGGTCCCGGGTTTGATTCTGGTCAAGGGCATGTACCTTGGTTGCGGGCTCAATCCCCAGGAGGGGGTGTGCAGGAGGCAGCTGATTTGTTTTTCTCTCAGTGATGTTTCTAACGTTCTATTCCTCTCTCTTCCTCTCTGTAAAGTCAATAAAACATATTTTTTAAAAATTTAGTGATATAAAAAGTAAGCTCCATATGAAATTTTAAAGATTGGAATACATGATTTTCCAGTAGTTAGAGCAATTCTTACCTTTATTGTTTTTATGGGGTTTTTTTGCTTTTTTTTTTTTTATGGGAGTTGTTTTTGTTGTTGTTACATTAAATAGAAAAAAAAAATTTAAGAGGAAGAAAAAAGGAAAAAGGAGAGAAACTTGGTGTAGAAAAAGAAAACCTGTAAGTTCTAAGCTCAGAAAAAAATATAGTTATATTTCTCCTATTTGGTCAATATTGAGTATTCTTGACTTACATCACCTCCCTTATTGACCTGCTAGAAGTGAAAAATAAACATTGTGCTTTAATCACAAAGATTTTGAGGTGTCACTGCAGCATAAGCATGACCATCCTGATGGATCTACTGTACTTCTTAAGAATGGCTTGAATGTAGAGTTAAGAGACTACATTCTTCAAAGAAACGGAAGAATTCTGCCTTCTGGGATTCAGGGAATGCTTCATGGAAGGGTGACACTGCAGATGGACATTGGTAAATGGACAGGACCTAGAGAAGGGGAGATGAGATCAAGGTTACCCCGCTTACGCCTGATGCAAGGGAAAAGCAGAGCAAGTGCACAGAGGCAGGAAAGTGTGGGGCATCCTGAGAAAGAATGAGTAATTTTGTTTAGCTGGAGCAGAAACATATAATGAGATTAGTTAGCAATTAATTTGGCAAGACTTGTGTGCCAACTATTTTCTCATTCTTTCAAAGGTACCTGCATGTTATAATAAGCTCACTCCCAATCGGGCATTATAGAATTTTCCCAGCTTCCTAATCACTTCACAGCTACTAGCTCCTGCAGAATATAAACTAATAGTTAGAAATTTATAAACGAACCTGCTATATTTGAGATTCTTTTATTGAGAGGTGCTGTATTGTTTTTGTTAATAACGTGACTCTGTGTCTGGTGCCTAAGCTCAGAGTGCCAGAATGACATCATAAAACAATACCCAAATACATGTAGGTCATCTTTCATCCGCGAATCTCAAAGTGCTCTGCAAACATTAATTAATTAAGGTTTAAAATTAATTAGATATATTAATGTTCACTCTATAGAACAGGCTTTGCCGTTTCATTGATTTGTACGTGCTAACAAGCTTTGCCCAAGTCTCTTTCTTCCTTCCGTTTCCCTCCCTTTGTATGTAAATAGGTATAAAGGGGAAAGACTTAATGGCATTTGGAACAGTGGAGTTTGATTTGAATTTGGACTTTTCAGCTGCCCATGTGTTTTTTAAATGCCGGCCCTGTCACCGTGAGGACTGATTCTGTGGGGTCACTTCTACCTTTCTCGAGGTGACACCGGGGAGCTGTGCCAGGAGCTGAGTCTGAGCTCCGCTGCTTTCCTTTTCCTGCCAGGTTTTTAACATCTTGCTATTGCCTTGACCTAGATTCATATGGAAATGATGATGCTGATGTCTGGACAGGACATGGGCAGTGTGTGATTGTGTGGTTTCAATGCTTATAAAATATGACCTGAGTGTCTGAAAGGGGAAAAAAAAAATGCTGACAAATCAGATCTTTTCATACTAGAGGTTGTTTTGAATAAATGCACCTAAGGATCAGAATTATGTTTTCTTCTAAAAAGTAGGTGAGAAAATAAATAAATAACAAGTGAGTATTCTGTTATACCTGGGAAGTGGAAATTGGAACACCCGTCTTGAAGGATTGGGTTTCTTCAATTTCTTCTTTTTGTTTTAAACGTACTAGCTTCCAGCAATAGATCAGGATTTGGGGTTTGTTTGTATTTACAATTGGTGTCTTAAAAGATTCATTATGAAATGTGTTGCTGTTTCCAAGGAGGAAGCTGAGGCCCAAGCTGGTGCGTCCTGGCTGGGCAAAAGGAGACTCCCCATCTGCATTCTGTTAGGGAGAACACTGACCCTGTGTGTCGAGGAGCAGGCTGGGGGTGGTATTGCTTACACATGTGTCTGGGAGCTGAGCTGGGCCTCAGCTCATGAAGGTTTCCTTCTTTCAGGGTCAGACACCGGCCAGCGCAGATTTAGCCATCTTGGCCCTGATGTACTCCACATGGCTCACATTCCCAGTCCAGTTACCCACGCTGGGGCTGAGCTGCCAAGTCCCAGCTCACTCCTTCCTGTTCTCCAAGCTGTTCAGTCCTGCACACAGAGAGCACAGCTCATTTCCCAACGTTCACACTCCTTTGGTGGGGAGTTTTCTTGGATTGTTAGTTCCACAGAAGCAACAGAAGCAAAATTTGGGGGATCTGGTTGTTTGCTGGAACCTGCCACCAGTCACTGGCTTTGGAATAAGGACTCCTTTAGCCAAGGTGAATGTAAAGGCAGGCAGGTTTTAAAAAAAATAAAAAAAGAGGTTTTTATGAAACTTGTCTTTTCTTTGGGGAGCCAAAAGCATTTTCCATGTGGAACCAAATGCTAAATTATTTTCTGCAGACCACAGCATTCTTTATTGTCACTCCTACCCATCAAACATCCTTCTCAGCTCAAGATTATTGGGCTTCTGGGCTCTACAATTCCCCTACCTAACTGCTTTTGCTCATGGGAGACCTTCCGGTAGAGGAGGTCTCACTGCCTTCTCATTCCTGTCTGGCTGCGCAAATTTTAACCATTCTTCAAGCTCTCGCTTCTGTCCTCATTCCTTACTGAAGTTTACCTGTGCACCCAGCCCTGGGCTCTCTTCAGCCTGTGAACTCACAGCATGATTGTCTGAACTGTTTCACAATTAATCATG
Organism: Eptesicus fuscus; assembly: GCF_027574615.1. NCBI lineage: Eukaryota > Metazoa > Chordata > Mammalia > Chiroptera > Vespertilionidae > Eptesicus > Eptesicus fuscus. Next base: position 33,892,033 of record NC_072488.1, on the reverse strand, counting down.
TATACCATTGCCTTGTGACATCTTCCATATCACATCATTATTAAATTCATATGGTTTAATTTTTCAGGTGCCAAAACAGCTTTTAATACTGTCTGTGGCAGGGGCCAAATGTTATATGATCTTTGAGTCTCCCTCGGTGCATATCAGAGTTGGGAGTACATTGTCTCAGGGAGTATGTATTGATTTAAAGTACTTGAGCAAGAGAAGTGAAATATTTAAATATGACAAAGTCTCTGATGTTATTTTTGTATAATAGGTGTGTATATATATTTATATATACATTTGTTTGCATATATTACATTTTTCTTTGTATGTAATATTTAGAAAACAAATTAATTAGAGAGAAGAAAAATTTGTTGGAAGAGTACTTGATTACTGGATTCTGGAGTATCTCGAGGAAATAAAAAGTCAGCTAGCTTGATGGTGTATGTTAAGTAGAAACTGAACAGTCTTCAGACACACAGACAGCCATATTTCTCCTTCAGTGTCTCATTATGTTTCTCTATGCATATCTGATTTTCATTTTCTTGGTAGGTAAACTTTCTATGTTGCTATTGGAGGGGACATCCCCACAGTTGGAGAATTTATGCTTCCTCACGTCTAGCCACATCCAGTGACTGACTAGCTATCAATCAGTTCCAATTCAAAATTCCAGGGAGAGAGTCTGATTGGTTCATTGTATCAGATGACTATTCCAGATCTACTTGACTGTAGCTAAGGGACAGGTTATACAAAAAAATATAGTATAGGAGCCCATCCTTGTGGAAGGGAGCCAATTAAAGGTAAGGGAAGTTATCATAAGCTGCTCAGACTTCCCCAAATTTTATCAATTATAAATCTTAAATTTAGCCCTTCCCCAATTTTGGCACTTAGTCAATAAAAATCATGATTCACTCAGGTCGCTGTGGTTAGAAACCTGGACCATATGCCTAACTCTCATCTCTCTATCTTGTTCTCAAATTCTGCAGATTCTACCTCCCGTATCTTTCCTGTCCTCTTTGTGCCTTAACCCAAGTCCTCCCCGTTTGTTACCCATATGAGTACAATAGACTTTAAATTGTACTCTAAGCCTCAACTCCTTCCCCTCACTTTCCAGTACACTCCATATAAACATATTATTAGAGCACAACTTGAATGAGATAGATTTCCTGTATTAGAATATAAAGGTGTTGGGTTTTTTTTTACCATCACTTACATTTATTCATTCCATATTATTTAGCTAATATTTGTTGACCACCTACTATGAGCTATACACGGCTTGAGAAGATAGAAATGGAAATAATATTCAGACACAATAGGTTCCAGTCCCCATGGGACCTTGAGGGAAAGCAGACTAAATAGAATAAACTAATTTTAGAAAAGAGTAGTCAAAATGAAGAAAATAAATAGGTTGATATGAGAGAAAATATGTAGGGAAATGAGGCTATTTTAGCTGAAGTTATCAGGAATATCTCTTTGAATGATATTTGGATTTCAAAAAGATCAGAATAGAAGAAGAAGCAATTCTTATGAAGACTCGGAGGAAGAGAACTCCAAGCAGGGGAAAGAGAAGATCTATATGCTCTGAGGCATGAATTAAATAGATTTGTTTCAGAAACAGAAAGGTGGTGAGTGTGCCTGGAGCACAGAGTTAGGAAGGGGGCAGGGTAATACAAGATGAGGTCAGGCAGGTCTAGGAACCAGACCATGGAGGGCTTAGAAGTCCTTGGAACTTGCGCTCTTCTGTGTCCAATTGGAATCAAGTATATGCAGAAAGGAGTTTTAAGAGAGGAGTCACTTTGAGAAGTTTTAAACTTTGAACATTACCTATGGCTGCTTTGGAAATGGATAGTACAGTGGTGAAAACCAGCCAAGCAGGCCAGTTAGAAGATGACTCAGCAACAGATGATGGTATAAGCCACAGTGGGGGGCACTGGAAGTAGGCCTAATAGGACTTGGTGGAGAAAATGTGAGGGAGGTAAGGGAAGAGTTAAGGAGACTCCTAAGTTTAGGAAAACTTTTTGTAGTACCATTTCCTATGACGACAATGACAAGGGGAGGAACAGGTTTGAGTGTGGTGGAGTGGGGGGTGGGAATCAATTATATAAATTCAGATATGCCTAATACAAGTCCAAGAAAATAAATCAATTGGGAAGCTGGACGTATGAGTCAAACGAGAAACTTGAACTTCAGAATATTAATTTGGGAATAATCAGCAGAGAGATTTAAAGCTCTAGTATTGGATGATATCATCAAAATAGAGAGTGTAGAGAGGGAACAGGACTGTAAATAGAGGCTCAAGGCATGCAAACATTTATATGTTGGATAGAAGACCAGTTATCAGTGGGAAATGAACAAGTCAGCCTAAGGTTCTTGTCAACCTAAAAATTCATTGAGCTCATGGTCTTGAACAATGTACATTGCCACTATTTTCTTGAAAAGATGTATCATTTTAGCTTCTTTATCCAAAAGAATGCAGAAAATTGGCATTTGCAGAGAAATGCATGTTTTCAGAACAAGTATAATATAAAGCAGGTATCCCCAGCGGAAAGCCTCCCAACCACCCCCCCAGGACAGTCTGAGTAAAAAAAAAAAAGATTATGTATTTAATGTCCACTGAGCACCCTGGAGAGAAAAAGAGCATGCTATAATTGCAAAGTATTATTTTTACCATTATTAATACATGAATCATTCATTAGGAAAAAAGAACTAGGAATCAGAAAGTCGGGAGATAATAGGCTGTATTTATAATGTTGCACAGAAGGAATTACCCACATAAATCCCCTCCCACTAGGAAGTGTAGCCAGATTCACACATGCTGAGTGTTTCTTGTTGCAAAGACAAACCCTTAGCCATATCTCTGGAGAGTTGGGTATTTGTAGCCAGGTGAACCAATGTCTGCCCATACCTTTATCCACCACCCCCACTCAACCCCCGCCCTTCATCTTTCTGGCTATGCAGGTCTTTTGCATGAAAGGTCCTAGGTGGGAGTAACCTTCTTGAGTAGGATCTCTTAGAAAGATACCACCTTTCTCATAGGGGTGAATGTTTTCAAATTGAGCATTTTAGATAGAAAAGGATGAAGGAATTTATGAAAGTTAGAAGGGATTTTAAGAATACCAAGCATAAGCATCAAAATCCTGGATTATCTGCCAGGATACCTGCCACCTAGAGCCTGAATGTTTTATCATGAAGCAAAGAAAACAAACTCGCAAATCTGAAAGTGTCCATTTAGATAAATCTTTGGAAACACAAAACATCAAAAGACCCTGAACTTGATTTGCAGGCCTTTATTGACTAAAGTATTTAGAATAAATAAAACCAAATTGAAGTAAACTATTTTTATCCCTATATTTTATAAAGGTGAATAATTTGCTTCCTTCTGTGTTTCAAGGACCAAAGGCAAAAATGGCTCTTTTAAAGAAAAGTTCACATTAAACATCTTCGAACAGGACATTAAACTTAAAAGGGATAAATTAACACTGAAATGGGCAACAAGGAAGACTATAAAAAAGTTTAACTGTTTTCTTCTTAAGTGAGAAATAAGAGAGAAAAAGGCAACTGGTAGCAATGTGTATATCTGTGAAGAGAGAGAGAGAGAGAGAGAGAGAGAGAGAGAGAGAGAGAGAGAGAGATTAAGTCCTGAATTTCTGATGGAACATTTGAATGATAGACTTCTCTTCATAACCAGAAGGAATTGGAAGTGGGTGATTATAGTTACATGATTTTATTCAAATTTTACATAGCTCTACAACAGGATTCACAAAACTCTTGAATACATGTAATTCCATAATAGAATAATGTTGGCTAATTGCTTCTTCTTCTATTCTTCCAGCCCTGATTATGAAGGTAAATTTATTGTTGTGTCCTCTGATCCATCCGGGTGTTCTTCATCTCTCCACCGTACACTGAGTAGCAATTGGAAGGTCTACAAGATTGGTAATCAAGAGGAGTAGGTGGCTAATAAGCAATAATTCTTTCCTTTAGAATCAATTGATAAGCCACATGTGAAATCAGTCTTATTTTTGACCAAAAATATTAGTCCCAGCTTAACTACCCATATTCTTCACCAGATTTTTAGCTAAATGATTTTGCCTATACCAGGAATCAAATTCATTCTAAAAAGAAAAAAAAAAAGTGTCACAGTTGATAATGTTTAAATAAATATACCCTGAATTCTAAAAGGTAAATCGAAAGGCATATTCCAAAATAGGGGCTTAAAGGGACTACTATTATGGAATTAAGAATAAAATTTCTCTAAATTGTAAATTTTAATAGGGATGATTTTATTGTTGGTTTTTTTTATTATTCTGTTTTAATAAATTCAGCCCTCTTATTTTTATGACATGTGATCTGAACTTCCCCTAGAGCAAAACCACATTTAATCTAAGGCAGATTTACTCCTTTTGTGAAGAAACACTGAGTTATTTTTTATTGTGTCTATATGTTCCCAGCTAAATTTATTCTTGACTGATGTATTGATCACCTTGGTAGCAGATCCTTTAGTTCTATCCAACGTATTGTTCTCTTGGACATTAAGATTGCCTCTGGAATCTTGAGCTGGTCAAAATGTGTTTCTACAACTGACTTTTTTAACTCTTTGAACACAGATTAAAATATCTAAGACTGTGTTTGTGTTTGCACCTGCTGGTATGGCCTCAGAAGCTCTGTGTAATGACACTCTCTTCTTCCAAGATGAAGTAGGTCGCACATATTCCATCCTAAATCACTCCACTCTCACTCATGTGATGAACATCACACAGAAAAAATGACAACTGGAGCTTGAAACATAATTTGGGTCAATCCTTACAGACTAGGAGAACATTTTGGTACCTGTAGCTTATGCACAATGCCAAATTGTCAAATGAATGAAAAAATAAACAAATAAATGCAAGTTGACTGGGTCCACAACTCTTGGCTCTAGTGACCTCATTCATAGTACTATGCATTCATTAGCTGAAATGAGGCCCACAAATAACCCTTTCCCTGTGCAAGAAATCCAACCTTAAAGGATTATACTGAATATTTTAAGAGGACAAAGTATAGCTGTTTGTTCTATAAGAAGTTACCCAACCTGCTTCTTTTCTAGCCTCTCATCTCAAATTTCGTTGGGGATAAAACTGGGGGGGGGGAGGGGGGGAAGCCATTTTGGAGGTCCTTTCTTTTGTCTGTAGGTGTTATATATTTCCTATTCTATGGGACTTTTGTGATCTATAAGTTCTTAATTGCTAAATATCTTCCAGATTTCCTAACTGATCATTTACTTGTCTAGGACACCCCCCCCCCCGAACCCCCCAGCGGGCTTCCTCAAACTGATGTAGATTTGTTTTTAAATTTCTTCTGTCATTTGGATGGGATTTGAGGAGGGATGATTTGTTCAGTCAGCCATCTTGATTCAGAGTTGATAACCTTTATCAGGGCAGGCGCAGAGGGACAGAACTCATGCCCTAGATCCTTTAAAAAGCAATTTTGAGAGACATTTAGCAAGTTGAGAAGACTAGCAACCTGACCTACATTCTTTCAGTTTATTGATTTGCAAAATCCTAGTCTTTCTTTACTTTCATATTTTCTGTGCTTCAGTTCTTTATGAAGAAATAAAATAGCAAATAGAGGAAAAATTTATTAATTGTATCAACCTTTATTCTTAATTCTACAAGCATCATAAACACGGAAAGAGTATGAGATAAATGATTTGTGTTCCAACTTGGGATTCCCATCAATTCCATTTTTTTTTTTAATCAAGAGGAATATTCTTGAAAACTACATATGCTTCTCAGCAGGTGTTTATTGTTTGGTTGTGCTTCAATTAGAATTATGTGTGCTTGGAGGGAGAAGATGTCTGTATGTTCAAGGAAGTATTTTTACCTATTAGTTCTACAGTGTACACAGCAAAAACTTATGCTTTTCTCTAACCAGGGATTTTTATGTATTGTTATATTATTAAAATGAGATGTAGTATGTCTGATTATCATAAAAATGGTTGTTTAATAAGTAAAACTAATCAACAAAATGGATAAATTTCTACTCTGAAATATGAAAATATGAGACAAGATATTACTCATTTTTGTCTCAGTAATTGGTAGTGATGATGATGGTGATGTGTGTGTGTATGCACATGTGTGTATTTAGCTGCTAAGCATTTTCTCACTAAAATCCAAAGTGAAGATGCCTGGAAGGGTAACTGAAGGGGCATTGGATTGTAGGAATTAGCAAGATCTGCTGGAATAGAAAGAAGGAGAAGGAGAGAGAAGGATGAGTGGTTATTAAAGGAGGAACTGTGAGATGGATTCTGTGTGTTTTTTTATGCGCGAAGGGCCGTGGACTAGACACATTTCCTTGATACCCTTTCTCAGTACCCAGTACCCTTCTGTTGCATCTGCTCAGAAATCCCACTCACTATTGTGCTTCCTCGGAGATATCCCTCCATGATCCTCTCTTCCTTCTCTGTCCACATTAATCTGTTCAAATGGTTTTTGCTTTCTTCAAGACATACCTGTAATTTCCTCCCCTCTCCATAGTATTTCCTTTGATCATTCCTTATGCCTCCCTTCTCTGATTTACCTCAGCATTTAGAGAAGGGTAGTAGTGGCAAGAAGTAGCAGCATTATCTAACTTTGTATAATGTTTTAAAACTTACGTTGTGCTTTTACATTTTTAATCTCATTGAATTTGAGGGAGGTATTATAAGCCCATTTTTATGATAAGGACATAGAAAGTGAAAAGTTAAAAGCAATGTTCAAGGTCATTCAAGTATTTATTTAAGAACAGAGCTGTGAGAGGAAGGTTATAACACTCTAGGGTTCATTGAAAACGAAAATTCATGCCAGAATGCCTTCCAGACTATATAGTGAAAAGTGCTTTGGACCTTGGTCCTTATCTAAGCTCTGAAACTTACAAGCTGTGTGACTTTGAACAAATCATTAGTCCACTTTGACCTTTGTTTTTCTGTGCCCGGTATTGCCAGTGCTTGTCATGAAAGAAAATGAGATGTAAGGACAAAGTTATCTGTTAAAAGTAGAGCTCTGTACAAATATTATGCTGATAGGACTGTTGTGTTTTACAGCTAAGTTACCATTTACATAGAATGAAATGCTCCAGGGCAGCTCTGCAATTCCTGGGCTTGCAAATTATTTGTTGTTATTTAAATTTGCGAAAGGAGATGGCCACAGAATAAATTCTTTGAAGGTAACACCTAGACAGTGGGCAAAGTCCTGATTATCTATTGCTGTTGTCCATTATTGTGTGGCTTAAAGGAACACTTTATTGTTATCTCCTGGTTCTGGGGGCTGAGGGACCAGCTGACGTTCTCACTTGGGGTCCTCCATATGGTTTCAGTCAGAGAGCAGCTGAGGCTGGGGTAATCTGAAGGCTTCTTCACTCAGCACCAGCATGCTGAGGTGACTGGAACAGCTTAGGACTGATTTGTCACTGCTCTCTCTAAATAACCTCTACACATGGAGAGCTTGGATTTTCTTACAAATTGCAGTCTAGGACAGTTAGACTTCTTACTTGGAGGCTGGCTTTCTCCAGAGTAAGAGTTCCAAAAAGCTGAGAAGCAAACTAAGAAGCTTTTATGATCTAGAGTTGGAGTCTCATTATAATATTTTTGCTGTCTTTATTAGTCAGGTGCAGCATCAATGGCAGCCCAGAATCAAGGAGAGAGGAGGAGTAGGCTGTATTCCTCAATGGAAGAATGGCACGTATGACAGGGAGGGAAATAACTGAATGTTGTCCTCTGGGAGACAAGCTAACAGTAAGCTCTGTCTTCTGTCCTCTAATCTGTTGGCTGACCAATGTCTCAAAGCTCACCACTGCCAATGTCCTACCTGTCACATACATTCCAGACAACACCACATTCATCACTATCCCTTGCCCATCTGTGACACACACAAACACACACACATACACACACACACAGTGTCAGATTCATTGTCTGCTAATCAACATGTTGCATTTATATACCTCTCCACTCACCTGAATTTGTGTGTTTAGATTGAGTTTATCATTATTAAAAGTAACAGTTTAAATTTTAACTATATATATATATATATAATGTATATAGTTAAAAATTAAACTGTTATATATATAACTACTATATATATATATATATTATATAGTTAAAATTTAAACTGTTTTATATATATATATATATATCCCAGAAATCTGTTCATCTGTTCCTTGGCCATACTTGCCCCCATTAGGCTAGCAGCCATGACAACCTATGCATGTTTCATCACAAGAGGATCAAGGAAAAAGATTTTGGGCAGCAGAGTCCATGTGACTGCATCTAGGAACTTAGCAAGTCAGTATGGGTGTGTGTGTGTGTGTGTGAGAGAGAGAGAGAGAGAGAGAGAGAGAGAGAGAGAGAGAGAGAGAGAGAGAGAGAGAGAGAGAGAGAGAGAGGTATGTATGTACTGGGGTAGTGGTATGCAAAGAATAGTAGTAATATTTTTATACAGAAAATACATTTTAGGATTCTGAGACTATAATTCTCTCCTAGGTCAATATTAACTTCTTCCTGACTTTAGATTGGTAGAAAAATTGCCTCATGGGCTTTACCTCAATAGGCTGCACTAAGATTATCTTAGATTTTGCTTAATTGCCTTAAGTATATTTTTTGTACATCTGATTTTTATAATGAAAGAAGTGGGATGCAGTTTTATTGTAAGTACTAATGGCAATAACGCTAAGAGTACAGGCTGCTTCTGTATTACGTGTTGGCGAAAGTGCAGTGACAGCTATGAAGCTGCCAGGCGTATCCTGCCAAGAAAATGTACATAAGGGAAGTATATGGAACAACTGTTAGAGAAGCCATGAGAATTCCCCATGTCGCATTAATATGGTGTTAAAACGATTTTAATTGTGCACACACACCCACAGACCTCCAAGGGTTAACTGCACACAATGTAATGAATTCAATAATGATGAGTTAAAAAAGGTCTAATTAGCAAGTAACCACTTTATTATGAAAGAAAATGGTAATGAATTTAATAGCTCAAAATCATTAACAATATTTAGTTTGCTGATACTTGTTCTCTATTATCCTCATTAATATGAACATTTAATATGTTTTAAAATGGATTTGTAATACTTTCTGTGCCATGAGGTTACACTGACAGAAAGAGTGTAATTATTCTGCTAATTGTTATCACTGTATGTTTGTGCTCCGAATAGAAGTATATTTAGGTGTTAATACAAAAAAAAAGTAATTAAGGAAGGAAAGATTTAAAACCTAATTAAACAAAAACTAAAAAAAAAATCTTAGTCTACTATAAGAAAAGAAATTCGAATGCTTTGGAAAGTATTTTTTCTATTGTTGCGAATTTCTTGAAGGAGGGAATAAAATTATCTAAAAGAAAACTGGGATAAAGAGAAAAAAAAATAGAAGTTCAAGATTCACATTCTGCAAAGTAAAGTTAAATCTTTTCAGCATGCCCGACTGCAATGAAATGCAAACTGTGATGATGGCTGAAAACTAGTACCTCACACATGGGGAAGTTAGTAGCTTTGCTCCCTCACTTGAACTTATCCTAAAACCCCCCTCTGTTTCAGTTGTCCCCTAAGAATCCTCACATATACTCTGGTTCGTTTGCCACTGAGTCTTATTTTTTCTGAGACTCAATTTATTTTTTCTTCTTAGAGTACCCTTTAGCACCAGAGCCTCTTAAAGGTAAAAAAAAGTTTCAGTCACAAATCTTCATAGATGGAAAATATCACAGCATAAAGAAGACACATATTATTTGAACATCATCGAACATTGTCAAAGGCAAAGAGAAAGAGGGAAAAAGCAAGCAAACAAATGAATAGTTTCTTCCCAACAAAGAGTTTGAAATTCTTTGTTAAGAGATCAGCCCGATATACCACTCCAGAGTTGGTGGTCATATGAACTTCCTATTTTGGCCTGTGTAAAAACAGAAGATTGATAGACTGTTCTGAGAATGGGCTGAGTATGAGCTACAACATAATTTACATAGTTTGAATTTTTCCCTTTAATAATTCAGTATAAGTTAAGAATCTCTTCTAAGAAGACAGTAAAGACAAACAATGAAGATCTGCTTTAAAAATGCTAAGTCCCAATACCCTTTATCTGGATCAATCATTCTTTCTACTTTACTATCCTATTCCCTGCCCTCACCATATACACAGACCGATCTTGCTGCCACCTCTCCTCCAGCATCCTCTGTTTTGGGTGTCAGACCAATATTCCCAAATCAAAGTTTGCTATCAACACCCTGCAGGAAACAGACAAAGTGAGAGATTTGCAGGGACCTTTCTGCACTCTACATGCAAAGTACATAGAGAGAATTTAGAATCGCAGAATCAATCCATTAATATATAGCTCTATTTTGAAAGCATTTTCTTAACTTGAATGTGTCAAACACAGTATTAGAAACAGAGGGGCTCCAGTCCATATTGGCTCCATTATTCTTCCTTCTAATCCCCCTATTAATATTGTACTATATTTTGTACACTTCTCGGGTAAATTGTTAGCTCTTGTTCTTGCTTTCAAGGAACATAGTTGTCCAACATGGATAATTTAGCCATTAAAAAAAGCAAATTGTAATCTATAATTGAATTCATCAGATACCCTACAGGCAAGCTCTGCTCCTGAATGCTGCCATACAGACATCTATATAAAATATGAAAAGCCAAGCATACTGAAAATTTGGTAGTAGATGTTAAAATGGATTATTTTCTATGTCCTAGGATTAAAAATGTCCAGGTTATCTGACTGCCTTAAGGAATAAATCTCTATAAACAGTTTTTCATCGTCCAGGCCAAGAAATAATGATATCCAGCCAGTTTGCATCAATGTAGATAAACATAATAGACAGTATATGACTAAAGTGACAAAAAGTATCATGCAAGTGATAATGGTGTTGTCAGTCTATGGATTGACAGATAAAGTTTTCCATATTGACATGAACATTAGAGACACTTTGCCAGTATAGTCTTCCACTTTTCTTTAATTCTTATACATAATTGTGTATATTACATATTATGTATATATTGGCTTTGATTCTTAAAAAGGTAGAACTATGTCTACTATTTCATAATCTGATTTCTTACATTAAAGTAGGTCTTGGACATAGTTTAATAAAATATAATTATATATCATTATTTTTACTGATTGTGTAATATCATATGAAGCCTGTATGACTGTGACAAATTTTTTATTACTAGATATTAGGTCTTTCCTTTGTCCTCATCTGGGAGGAGGATTCATTTTTGTATATTGCCTGATTTCTTCCTCAATATAAAATTCCTCAAGTAAAATATATCCAAAGATGTACCCAATTTAAAATGCTAAAACAAATTATCAGATGGCCCTCCAAAAATATTAAGTTAGTATATACTAGTACTTCCACCAACCATTTTGAATAAGAGTGACTGTTTCTTCATATCTCTGTTGACATTGGACAAAGTTTATCTTCTTTTTTCCCAAACTAAAAATCTAATTTATCATTATGGATATCATTATTCTTCTCTGGACTTACACTTTTGCTGGTATAATCATTTTTCTGTTTAGCTCATCCCCCCGACCCCCAGTCTTGCTTTTTTAAAAGAATAAATACTTTTAAAACTAATTTTCTTTCGCCCTAACTGGTTTGGCTCAGTGAATAGAATGTCGGCCTGCAGACTGAAAGGTCCAGGTTCAATTCCAGTCAAGGGCATGTACCTTGGTTGCCGGCACATCCCTATTAGGGGGTGTGCAGGAAACAGCTGATCTTGTTGCTCTCTCATCGATATTTCTAACTCTCTATCCCTCTCTCTTCCTCTGTAACAAGTCGATAAAATATATTTAAAAATAAAAATAATTTTCTTTCTAAGTACCACTTTCTTGGATATCATAGGTTTTTTATGATAGTAAAACTATTGTAAATATTTTGTAATTCTTATTATGATATTTTTTTTTGTTATTTAGGGAAGTGTCTTGACATTCTCACATAGTTTCCAAACATGTGCTGCTCTTTATTCTTTTAACATTATGATTCTAAGTTTTTGGAATTACGAGATACATTATTCTTTATAGTACATATTTTTTGAAATATCTTAAGGGTTTTTAATGCATTACAAACTTAGTATTTTTTTGCTCAGTTATCTTCTTCTGTCTCAAAGGATGTTAATTACTAGGTAGTTTTCTTTTTTTTTTAACTTTTCAATATCTAGATTGTCTTTGTTTTCTCTAACTTTGCAGGAGGGGTATTTTGTTTATTTCTTTTGATCTCTTTTATTCATGCTTAAAGCTTTCATCAAACATTTATGATTGATCTTTAACTACCCATTCATTTTAACAAAGAAATCCTAAAAAGTTGATAGAAAACCATGGTTTTCACTCTAGATGAAAAAGTGACAAACCTGTAATTGCATTCAGGGACCACAAAATGTTATTGTATGTAGATCTTTACTCACAAGACACTCACTTTTCTCACATAAGAATCTTTCAAGCAGGTGAAGGGGGCTAAAGGTGTCTCATTATTCTTAATAATTGTATACTTTATGTAGCTTATCCAGTATTTTTATATTTGGAAGAGTTATTCCACTTTATATCTGTCCGTCATATTTCTTGCAATTTTTACTACTTATTTTAACTTGGATTTCTTGGATCATTAGGGCTACTGAACACTCTTTCATGTTTCTGTCAAATTTTTGGATGAATTATTATTCCAGCACATAATTTTCTCTTGTCATTTTGATCTTTTTCTTTGACATGTAAGAACAGTTTATGTCTTAAGATTACTAACCTGTGTATATATTGATACTTTCTTTCAATTTAATTTTCATTCATAACTATGATTATGGTATATTTTGAAGTAAATATATGTTATATTTTTATTTTTTCAAACCTATTAGTGTGATTTTTTATAGTTTATGACCTTGCATCATGGTAAAAAGGGTCTTATTCATCTCATATATATGAAAATACCTTTCTATATTTCTTCTATAAATTTTATTCTTTCATTTTTAATATATATTTTTTCTTTTTTTCATTGAGAGTTATCTAATATTATTTATTTTTCTTCCTCAACATTAGTAATTGTGTGAACCAAATTAATTAAATTAATTAAATAACCCATCCTTTCCCCAGTGATTTGTAAAGCTACTTTTATTTTGCCTTAAATTGACATGAATTTTATTGTTCTCTTACTCTGTTCATGGTCTAATATCACAGTTTTAATTATTGTAGTTTTATAATACATTTTATATTCTTCCTCCTTTCCAATGTAGTTTTGCTTCTTTTCTATTTTTCTGCCAAATGAAATTTTTAAAAAATTACTAACTCAGGTTTGATTTGAAATGTACTGTATTTAAAGGCAAATTAGGTAATTGATGTTTTAACAGGACTCATAATATAACATAGTTCTTTTAAGCTTTTTATGTCATCATGCCCTTATTATTAGCTTTTTGGTATATTAAATAATTTATTGAAGAAAGAAGATTTTGGGATTACAGAATGTCTGCTTTATTAGACTCATAAAATAAGCTGATATTATGGAAATAAAAGATGCCAAATATCAAACCCAACTTAAAAGACTAATTTTTCACACATTTGTAGATGTTAGGCACATGTATAAACCTTATAAATCCTTAAATGGGTATGCTCCTCTTCAGATAGCAACATAATTCACCACCTCCATTTGCTTATTCCTCTTCTCATCACCATAACAACCCACAACTCATAATGAGCTGCAGAGAGCATTACCAGGAGAGATGGGAGCCAGCAACATGTGCCCCTTATTTGCAGTTGCTTTTCCTCAGGGGAGTGCTCTTCTGATTTTTGGCTTACCCTTAAGAATTCTTGGTATAGTCTAATGTGCAGCTCCATCTAGTTAGAACTTGAAAATTTTCATTTGGATCATAAGCTGAGTCAAAGCTGTGTATCATAAACACAGCCTTCTAGGTATAATAATTCCCCTAATTGACTGTCAATAAATAAAATACCAAATCTACCAAGATGTTTCTTTTTTTTTTTCTTTTTTTAATGGACTCTTTTTTTAGAGCAGTTTTAGATTCACAGCAAAATTGTCAGGAAGGTACAGATATTTCTCACATATTTCACACATGCCTGGCCTCTCCCGTAATCAACATCTCCCACCACAGTGGTACCTTTGTGGTAATTGATCATCCAAAGTCAATAGTTGACATTAGCTTCAGTTTTGGTGTTGTACATCCTGTGGGTTTTGACAAATGGATAAAGACATGAATCCACCCTTATAAATATCATATAGAGTAGTTTCACTAGCCTAAAAGTCCGTTGTGCTTTGTTCAGATAGACCTTGTAAATATTGAGCCAATATCCAGTTCCAACTCTGATATACTTCAACCACATAACAAAAAAGTCAAATACTTTGAACTGTAAAAGGGAATATCAGTTATCAATTAGGAGCCTCTTAACTATAACAAGTGTGTATTTGTTCAGTGAGCAGAAGATACTACCAAGGAGCAAAGGTAGAGAGGAATTCTGAGCAAATATAGAAGAGGAGATGCCTGCTGTAAGAATCAGGCTCTGAGCTGAATTCCATTTACATTCCCCTCAATTCCTTCTGTGAATCCACCTCTGTGTGTAATTTTTTTAAAATTTCATCAGGTACACTAGCTATAGAATCCTACTCAGGAAACTACTCTCTCTCCAGAATACCTCCAGACTCTCTCCAGAATACCTCCAGGTACACTAGCTATAGAATCCTACTCAGGATTTCCTAAAATGAATATAAAACTGATCCGACCTCTTCTGCTGTCTACTGACAAGCATAACCCACAGCTTGTCTCGGGCTATGTATGCAAAGCTTAGGGTTCTGGCTTGCCAAAGTTATTTCATTTCTGAGATTTTTATTGAAATTCCCTTTTCACCAAATTCTTTTTAAGGAAAGTGTTTAGATGGAGTTTTTGTTGTTGTTGTTCTTCGCTGTCTTTCTTTTTCAGCAGAGCTGTTGCATAACACAATTGGTTTTGCATCCTTTATAGGAAAGCAGGCCACCTTCCTTCATAAAGGGCGAGGGCACTGGTGTGCCTTCCAATCACTTGATTCTATTGTTCTAAGCAGTCCTTTCAGTGTTTTTGGCAGGCTCGGGGTTTCTGTGCAACCATGGCCTTATTTTATTATTGTTTGGAGGGGAGTGCAGCGTGATTATCCATTCTTCCTTCAGGCAAAGCAAGCCATCTGGAATGTTTATTAAGCCCGCCGGCTGATCAGGAGGCTAGAACTCTGGTGATATACATGAGCACGGATTGTTCTACATCATCACAGCTTTGTTCCTCTGATGATGTAGCACGCAGAGAGGGCCCCGCTAATGGATTTAGAGCACTTCACAGTAGAGGTGCCATGGGCTGAATGGCGGAAGAGATATTTTTGGTCTCTGGGTAATTGACTGAAAGGTGGTAGAAAAATGTTTAATGTAAAGCAAGAAGGCTTCAAAACTTTTAAATGTTTAATTTGGGGTGGTAGAAGGGCAGGTGATCAGCAAGAGGTTTGAGGAACGGCCTTTGAAGCCCAAATCTTTGCGATGAGTTCATGCCCTCCTAAGCCTGTCTGTCGCTCTGCGTAAAAAGATCAGTCGAGCTTGTCCAGAAATAAAATGCTACTATTCTAATTTTAAAATATAGGCATTTCCCAGCCTACACTAAGCAGTACTTATAATTCTTTCCTTTTATTAGTGTCACGGCAAAGAAAGAGAAACATTCTTCCTTTGCTATAAATTTTGGTCTGTAATTGTTGAACATATTTTTTGCAGGAAGGCAAACTTTGTCTTTTCGTGCTTTTGCTGTTTGTAAAATGAGTGTTTGTGGAGCTGGGAAGAATAATTTATAATGAGGGTTTGGTGTGTTTTTTTCCAATTTAATTTGGATTTTACACTGAGTCAACTTTTCAGTCAATTATAGAACTATGATTAGTTACCAGTCACTTAAATAAGCACCTTTTAAAAATAGACCTATAAAAATGATACAGAGACTAATCACGAATGTGAGCAAATCTTATGCAGGGCCACCCGAACCATAATAAGAGGAAAGAAAAGATGGCTGAGCAAATAAAACCTGTGTTTGGCTAAATCACAAGATATGTTAGTTACCCAACTTACAGAATAATTCTGCCCTGGGCCAGCTTATGTCAGTGCACAGGATATGCTATCAATAGAGCCCTTTAGTAAATCCATGATGAGTAATTTACCTTTATATGGAGATGGATATATCAGGTTGAGAAGCTGTGTGTAAAGTATCTTGTCTGATTTTATAGTTTGTGTCTATTAATCTAGATATAGGTCTATATATATGTATTTTAAAGTTTGCCATCTATAGAGATATGGTTATATATTGCATATATATGTGTGTATGTAGCTATATATACACATACACTTAGATAAAAATATATGTGTATATATGTGTGTGTGTGTGTGTGTATACACATATATATATATATACATATATATATTCATATTTATAGCCCTGTATTTTTCTTCACAGTCAATTTAGAGATATTTGATCCACTTTACCAGAAGTCAGGGCCATACTGATATTATTGAAGAACAAATCCTACAGACACATATATCTCTATATTAGTTGTCTCTTGTCACAATCATGATGCATAAACACTACCACTCCCCAAATTATGTGGCTTAATACAGCAGTCATTTATTATCCCTCATGAGGCCATGGTCCACTGGGCAGCTCTGGTCTTAGTAGGGCTCACTCATGCATCTGAGTTCAGCTGCAGGTCAATTAGGTAGCTTTGCAATATTAGCTAATTCTGTTGCATGTCTGGGTTCTTGGGTGGGAAAATGTGGCTGACTTTCTCAGCTCCTCATGGTCTTTCCTCCTCCAGTAAGTGAGGCTGGGCTTGTTCTTAGAGTAAGAGAGAAAGATAGTGGGGCTTTCTGAGGCTTAGCTTCTGAATTGATGCTGTCACTCCTGCCATATTCTATTGGTCAAATTAAATCACAAAGCTAACACCAATTCATGGGCTGGGAAATATACAGCACTGCATTATGGGAAGAGCTGCAAAGTCACATTACAAAGGGGATGGAGATAAGAGAGATAGACATAGCACATGTCTCACTTCAGCTCACAGTTTCGTGGAAAGTCAAGATGAGAATGCTTGCTTTCTATTCTGTCACCGTGTCTAACACATTTTGCTCTGTGTCTCTTAAAATTAAACAATGACATAAAAATGTTTGTTCTTAAACCCCAATAAACCATCTGCAAATTGCACATATCAATGTCCTCAAAACAAGATTCTGTGTATATAACTATTAACCATAATTTTGGTCTTATGTGTACCTGCCAAAAACCAAAAAATCACTAGTTAAAATTATTTTGAATGCTGTGCCCAGAAAGTCATGGAAATGTCATAAGTTCAGTTCTCTTCTTAAAACTTTCTTAAACTAATTAAACTTCTACTTAAAACTCTAAGGAATAATATTTTGGTTTTACTTATAACATCTCTCTGCCCCAGTATTCTCATCTAAGCCTTCTTACCCTAAAACTTCATTATCCTATATAATAAAAGCCTAATATGAAAATAGACTGAACGGCAGAACTATTGGTCACTATGACATGCACTGACCACCAGGGGACAGACACTCAATGCAGGAGCTGCTCCCTGGTGATCAGTATGCTCCCACAGAAGGAGCTCCGCTCAGCCACAAGCTGGACTGATGGCTAAGGATGTCCGACTGCAGCTTAGGCCCACTCCCCGTCAGTCGGACATCCCCCAAGGGCTCCCAGACTGCTAAAGTGCACAGACCGGGCTGAGGAAACCTCCCCCGCCCGCCCCCCGCCCCGTCCCTCCACCCCCACTCTCCCATTGCACAAATGTTGTGCACCAGGCCTCTAGTTTTTCTATAAAATGGAGACACTTTTCTATCTAAAGCTCTCTTCTAAGCCTCTCTAACTGTGCCTATCAATCTTTCTTCTCTATTAGTGTGTAGAAGAGTGTTGATTACTAATATTAGACATGTAAAAACAAAGAAATAAACAACCTCACAGTGGGTTGTAAACTACTGACATTTGGTTTAATTTGTGTCTTTATATTTGAATTGACAGAAGCTCACCAATTATCCAATTAACATGTAAACCTGTCTATCTGTTTCATACTCTGTGGTGAAGCTCAGCCAACTTTCAGTTTATTTGGACTGGAAAAACCGTTTTAATTTTGTTTCATTTTCTGGAGAAGTGCTCACATGGCTGACCTACTCCTTGCTTCTCTGAACCTCTTGTTCTTGCCTTCATTTTCTTGTGTGTAGCATGGGTCAAAGAGTTATTGAGTGCTTTGACATTCATGTACTAAGCCAAGTGCACAAGAGTTCTATGGCTTATGAAAATTAGGAGGAATTCATATGCCTTTTGTATCCAATGATATACATATATAGAAGAGATTGCTGGAAATAATGGGACTTTAGATTAGATAGATAGATAGATGGGTAGATAGATACAGATAGATAGACAAACAGACTTGGGTAAAGGTCCATGTGGAGGCTAGATCACAGATAGAAATGTTGGGACCCATGAGATCCTGCATCATAGCAACGGTAAAGTTTAATACCCAGGCTGGCCCGGTAACAGATCTTGGGCCAGAAGTTAATGGTGGTCCTGGGTATAACCTGGTGGTGGTTCTCAGGAATGCACTGCTCCTGCTACTCTGGTGGCCTGAGAGTACTGTGAGAGGGAGGTTAGAATTTTCCAATGTGAAAAACCTCCAACATTAGAGGTATGATATTTGAGGCCTCAATCAACTTTGCTGTGGCATCCTACTTTTCCAATCCAAATAAGCCTACAGGGAGACCCCATTTGCTTCTGACTCTGGGGGTGTTAAGATGCAAGTCCCTGGTCTGTCAGATTCCACTGACTTCAAGGCAAGCACACCTGAGTGCCAGACACACTGGCACCATGCCATGGCTCTTGCTCTTACTCCATTGTCAAGACAGCGGGATGGTTTCTACCTCAGCCAGCACCTCAGCTGTGGTGTAAATGAAGGAAATAAGAACATGATATCTCAGGGCAGTTCTGAGTTTACATTCTGTGGAGTCTCTGCTGAGATCATTGTAGCAGAGATGGAAAAGTTAGGGCAGATCAGTGGACATAGGAAAGCCACCAGGTTTGGGAAATATTTGGGGAAGAGGAGCTCTGTAAGTCTAGTCTTTCTACAAAAAACAGTTTGGATATTGAGGCATCAAGACGTGAGTAGTGTGCCCTAGCTGGTTTGGCTCAGTGGATAGAGCGCCGGCCTGTGGACCAAAGGGTTTGATTCTCGTCAAGGGCACATACTTTGGTTGCAGGCTCCTTCCCCATCCGGGGCCCTGGTCTGGCTCATGCAGGAGGCAACCAATTAATGTGTTTCTCTCACATTGGATGTTTCTCTCTGTCTTTCTCTCTCTCTTCCACTCTCCCTAAAAATCAATGGAATGTCCTTCAAAAAGGAAAGATTTTCAGCCTTTGCTTGCTGTCTTCCAAAATATGAAGGGTTTAATGAATTACTAACATCTCCACAGTGGGCAAGCAAGAACCGGGTGAGAAGTGTGTGATGGGAAGGAAGTCCCAAGAGACTGAGTCTTAGTTCACTTGAGATCCATTTCTTTATAGATTAATTCAGGACATATTACTCTGATGTTTTGGCTTCTGGGGTTCCAGAATTAAAAGAGAAATATTATTTCCCAATTAACCAGGGACCCTTGTAATTTTGTATGTCTCCATTAAACAGCAAGAAGTAGGTTCGACTTTTTAAAAGGTGAATCTATAGGCTAGATGTTGAAAGATGGTTGAAGCACTAGGGTCTTACACCCTACCCCACAGAGAGAAAGTCAAGCATTAGTATCGCTATCATCTCTGTTTTTCAGTCCCCTTCATTTGTACCCTCCTCTTCAATACTTCCTAAGCATGTATGGTGTATATGTGTGAAGCTGCACTGAAAAATTAGGAAGGACTGGCTTATCTTTTAGGAGTAGGTAATGGTTTCCCTAATAATATTAGGTTTCCTCTGCTAATCCTTACAGGTAAGAAAGATTTGGTGGAGTAGCCCATGTTTATTTTAATGGCTGATGGATACATAATATTGATGTGAATTTTCTTAGGGTGATGGGGCTTCTACTTGCCGGTTAGATTAACCCCAGGTGTGCATTCCCTCTATCTATAGGATTTAATCCAGATCACATTTCTATGTAAAGGTGACTGTTAAGCAACTTTTAATCTACATTAATAAACCACAGAACAAGAGAGTTGGGTAGAGAGACTTTTTTACCCAAGAAGGAAGTTTGGGAGTATAAGATATGGATTTGTTGGACATCATAGTAATTGCTTATGTACTATCCTGCAGCTGACAAATCTATTTCTTTAAAATAAATAAACACATAAAATAATTAAAGAAGCAGAGCTCAGAAAAGGGAATGATCTGGATTGAATTTGATCTAAGAGAAACATGCTAGGGTACAGTAGTAGCTCTACCCTATGGAGGCAATTCTAAGACAAGCAATATTGTTGAGTAAACTGACCAAAGTACTCCAGTATGACTTTTATTTTATTTTATAAGTTTCCAAAAGCCATAAATTCTAACAGGATTGAGGATGTGCTTTATTATTGGGTCATTCTAAACTTCTCAAGGAGCAAGTTGCTGAGTGTTCCTGAGAATCAAATTTCAGTGATGAGGTAACTTCTGTTAAGAAATGGAACTGTGGTCCAGGTGGAGAATGCAAGGCGACTCTGTGAATGGATGTTGACAGCATCAGCAGCCCTGCCTCCTCTTCAGCCCAACCATGAAGCTGCAAAGATAATAAACAAACAAACAAACAAACAAATAAGTGAAATTATTTATATTTCCTTTACAGGCACATCAAATCCAAAAGATAGAGATCTCGGAATAAATTCTGTAGGCATAAATAGACTTCATGGGGAGCTGCCTATATTTCCTCTCACTATTGAATCCAATCTGCTGTGAAAAATTTTCACTGTCTCCAAGTCATCATGAAAACATTCTCTGCTAATTGAGGCATTCCCAAACAATTAAGATAGCCAGATGCGTCTGTTATTTGTAATTACCTGAACATGCATTTCTTTCTTTGAGAATAGTTCAATTTTTTTAGCCTTTTGAACTACTCCAGATAATGAAAATGAAGATTACTATGTGTGCATTTTTCACTCGGCCTAATTTTGACGTGGAATTACCTCTTTCCAAAATTAAGCAGCAAAACTGGAAACGTGTGCCGAAAGAACTTTTTTCATTTTTCCTTGTGCCAAAATAATGCCTTCTCTCTCGATATGAATCACATCTCTGACAATTTCTAAGACTAAAGTTGATGCAGATTTAAATGTAAAAGATGTAACCTAATGGTTAAAGAAAAAATAAACAATTTATAATTACCACTCATGACCTGCCACATTTAATCTTTTAGATTCATGATGGGTCTGCAACACAGTTTACAGTTCTAGGCATGTAAATATAGCAGGCTTTCCTTCCATAAATGGTAACTACCTGTGTAGTTACTACTCTTTCGATTGTTACCGATACTACTATCCCTTCTAATCCCGATAATAACATAGTCTCTCCAAATGAATATATTAATTAGTGATTTGGGGTTTTCTAGAACATTTTGTTGTTTTTAAAATACATATTTTTTTATTTCAGAGAGGAAGGTAGAGTTAGAGGGAGAGAGATATAGAAGCATCAACGATGAGAGAGAATCATTGATTGGTTGTCGCCTGCAAGCCCCCACCACTGGGAGTCACATAACCACTGAACCACATGGGCCAGGCTAGAAAATTTTGTTATTGATTTGTCTAATTGAACGGAGAACTGATCAGAATAATTAACCACTTTAATCCAATAATAACCATACTGAATTTTCACATTTCCAACTATGAAAACCATTGTAAAATTTCTGGATTCAATTTAAATTCTATTTCTGTCTTCTCTTAACTTTATAGCATTAGACTTCACTATGTTTTTATATATTAATTTTAGGTCTCCTTTTACTTTTTTACTAAATTGCCTTGAGCAATTATTTACCTTGCATTATAATTTAAATTTTTGTATACCTAATCTGAAGGCAAGGCCTGCCCTATCCTTGTTTTTATTTTTTAACTACATGGCAGGTACTCAATAAATATTTGATTTGCTTTTATTTCAAAAGGCCTTGTGTCTTTCATATATATTCATTCCCTCCAGCAAATAAATTGCAACCATGCATAACTTATTTCCAATCCTTATTCTGCTACATAGTGATTGTATGACTTGGACAAGTCATGTATCCTATTGGAATACACTTTTTATTTTTTTATAATTTTATTTTATTACAATTGTATATGTATAATAGGCATCCTGTCAATGTTAAATTTTACTACTATAACCTTTATTGATTAAAAAAATCTTATATAGTGTTTGAATAAAGAAAACTTTTGGAGAAAAAAAACATAAGTTTTCCTTGTTGTCTTAAATTTTGAAAAATTATATTTTACCTAAGTATGTGCAAACACATAACTTATATATTATTTAAAAAATCGAAACAGCCCTAACCGGTTTGGCTCAGTGGATAGAGTGTTGGCCTGCGGACTGAAAGGTCCCAGGTTTGATTCTGGTCAAGGGCATGTACCCTGGTTGCAGGCACATCCCCAATAGGAAGTGTGCAGGAGGCAGCTGATCTCTGTTTCTCTCTCATCAATGTTTCTCTCTATCCCTCTCCCTTCCTCTCTGTAAAAAATCAATAAGATATATTTAAAAAAATCAAAAGAAAACTTTACATGTGTATGTTAAACTAATTAAACAAGGAGGCCTTTAGACTGAAGTGTGTCTAATGCCATGGTGACCTACATAAGCAAACCAAAATTTAAGGCTGTAAATGCCTCAAGGTTACAGAATCAAAACATTAAGGATAACCCATCACAGACAGCCAACTAGCCTTTAAGTTACAACCAATTAAATTATTTCCTTTCTTTTCTCCTGCACCTGCTCTATATATCTTTGCCCTGGCTCCCGTCAGTGGAGTGCTCATAACCACTTCCAGTTTGGCACCATTAGATTTGAATGGATAAATGATAAAATAAGCACTTAAATTTTTTAACATGCCTCAGTGTATCTTTTTAACATATACAACAAATAAAAATAAGTAGGCAAAACTATTCAAAATGATTCAATGTGGCAGATGACACTGTTGTTTTGCTGAACTACATGATCTATGTGGGTTTAATTGTAACAAAAAATATGTAGCCATTTAATTCACTTTCTGTCAACTTATATATTTGTAATATTGTGTTATGTGCCATTCCTTAAATCATTGTCATCACTTCAGTCAGTTTTCCTTTTTAAAGAATAACTAATTCAAACCACAATCCATTGTTTTAATGGACCCATTTATTTAGCAGTCCACCCAAAATTAATACTAAAAGATAATTTCAAAATAGAATTTAATGGGAAATTATTCATTGTTTGTTACTGTATAGTCCTTATAAATTATTACAAGTTGTGATATACAAATATGGGTCTGCACAGACTATCCATGAGCAACATGAATGGTACCTATTACTCTGTCTGCATGCATTTCTTTGAGTTCAGTATGCCCTGCAATGATCTAATTATTCAACCAGAATTCTCTATTTTAACAACTGTAAAACCTTTGGCAGTTTCTACCAGGTGCTGTGATGTCATACTGTGTATTTGATACAAAAACTCCATTTATATATTAAGCCCATCTCTGTTCTTTTCTCATTAGCCTGTGACAATTAATGTAGAATATTATTCCACCACATTGTCATTTTCATGATGTCAAAACATTCTAGATTTATAAAATATATTATGAAGCTGAAATCCTAGACTGTGAAAATATCTTTCAATTGTAGATGATCACTGTAAAATACAAGTTTTGTCTTTATAATTAGTAAAAGAATCTCACACGAGTACAATAGCAGACACATGATGAGTGCTGTCTCATTAACATTAGGACATGATCACCTAAAGCCTACTAGAAATGCTCTAACTATAGATGATCATTGGTTACCAGTCTGGCAGTGAACTCAAATATAAACCTGAGCACTGTACTCATGTGGCAGTATTTGTAAGAAGGTAGTCTACCAGGTGATTCAGAATATATTCTAGTTTTCCATATTTAAAAAAATTATAGTCAGTAGGAAAACATAAAATTAAAAACAGAAAACTCATCACTGTAGACCTCATTGACTTTTTACAATGTTGCCACAGACTGTCATGGATGAGTAGACAGCAAACGAATACATAGGTTACCCAGAGGTGTTCATTGGAGAGTAAATAAGAAGCTTAAATGCTGAGTTTTTCCCATTCTATGGTTGCTTTCCCTTTTGAGATCTTTATTTATTTTATTACTAGTAGCCCTGCGCATGAATCCTTGCACCAGTAGCTCGCCAGTAGCTCACTGCTGCCCTCCAGTAGCTCTCCGCCCTCTGTCCTGACCTCCTTAGTTCTCCCCCAACCCCGCATAGCTTGCTGCCTTGCCCCCTTCTGTAGCTCTCCGCTGCCCGCTTGTAGTCAGTAGCTCGCTGCCGCCCTTCTATAGCTCCCTCTACCCTCCCCCTTCCCCCATAGCTTGCTGCCCTGCCCCCTCCTGTAGCTCTCTGATGCCCGCTTGTAGCTCACTGCCTCATCCTTCTGCTGATCCGTGATCTGGTCATTACGTGGTCGGTCATTACACTTCACGGCGTAACAACCATTTGCATATCACATCTTTATTATATAGGATGACCAAGGCAGACATTTGGTTATATCTGCTTTAAAAAACTGTCTACGTTAAGATCATTATAGTGATGGCCTCTGATCTAAGGCAGCAGGGTATTGATTGGGCTTTTGTCTGTGTGCCAGTGTTGAGTACAAACTACTTTAGGAGAAGCTTGGCTCTGACTACAGAGGCTCCTGTGAACTGCTTCAATGGGAAGGAAAGATGGCTTTTAGTTCTTTCCTTCCTATTGGCAAAGCATCTTTGTCAGAGAATGTCAACCTTGCGTCAGCTCGGTTGGCTGC
This sequence comes from Eptesicus fuscus, assembly GCF_027574615.1. NCBI lineage: Eukaryota > Metazoa > Chordata > Mammalia > Chiroptera > Vespertilionidae > Eptesicus > Eptesicus fuscus. The sequence goes on along the minus strand of NC_072488.1, from coordinate 33,867,087 downwards.
TGGGCCTTCCATTTCTGCACAAACCTGAAGCACAGAAGAGCGACACACTGTGTAAGTGTCAGGGGCACAAGCGTGAGCTCTCTGCCTATCTGATGTACCAGAATTTTAGGTGAGGAATGAAATATCTGTAGAGGAATTCCTGAGAGTCATGCAATCCATTCAGTCCTTAAGATCAACTGTTCTCAACCCTTTCCTGCCTCACCCCACCTGAAAGACAGTACTCACCTACATACCACACTCCCATGGGTACTAGTAAATGCAGATTTTGGTGAAACCAAGAAAGTAAATACAACTATTATAGTAAAATAAAGCATTGAAGTAATAATTCATAATCTTCATGTCTCTATAAATGGTGCATCAAATGGTACCCGGTATTATGTCCATTTTACAGAGAAGGAAAATGAAGCTCAGAGGGCCTAAGTAACAATTGTAGGGGTAGATGCCTGATCTAGTCTGGCCTACTATGTTGTTCTGTCTGCTGTCAATCATCATTTCAGGCCTTTCATAAAGGAATTTATCAAAGGAGACTCTAGCATCAATTTAGAGCAGGAATTGAACAGGAAGAATAGCTGGGCCATGCCTCTACAAGAGATGGACATGCATTTGAGTGTTTCTTACCTATTTTTCTAGACATTAAAGGGAAAACCTTGGATACACTCTGGATGCAGACTGAATCTATCATACAAGGAAAGGCTGAAAAAAAGATGCAAACATATGAAAAAAACAATTAGAATATAGTTGGATCATTATTTAAAGAAAAACACAGGTTGGTACTCACACTGTGCATATAAACACATCTTGAATACAAATGGGATTCAAGAAAAGCCATTGAAGGGTTACTTGTTATTATTAACTGTAGCTGGCCTGTCACCCCCTTTTATACTCCCTTCTATAGTAATTACACAATGCCAGGTATTATTCTCTGTCATTTGTATATATTAACTCTATCCTTTAACCACCTTTTGAGTAGACACTGTCATTATCTATTTTTTAAAGATAGGGAAACTGAGGCACTGAGTGTTTATGTAACTTACTCAGGGTCATACAGATATTAAAGGGTGGAGTGTGGGTTCAAACCCAGACAGTCAACCCCTAGAATACATGTTCACCACAACTACACTGCTATGTCCTCTCTCCTCTTGCCTATGGCCGTCTCTACTTCTCATTCATTCTGAGGTTGGTCTTGGGCAGACCAGTCTCTGCGGTGGTGATAGCAAAGAAGAGGGATCGCTTCTTCCACTCTCCCCTTTTCCACTGGGAGAGTTTGGGAATCATTATAAATTCACAGGTGCCAGCCCGTCTCTTCCAGTTTTAGAGGACCCTGTAGAAACAGAGAGGCCTTCCCAGTGCCCTTGATAAAATTCCATAGAAAAGCTGGAATTCATATAACGCTGAAGCACAGAACAAAGACAGCAATGATAACAAGATACAGCACTCAGTGCCTGCTCTATGGTCGTCTCTAGGATCAGCTCATAGCCTCTCAACAGTCCTCTAAGGCTGATACTGTTTTTACTCTCACTTCATAAATATCTAAATAAAGGGCAACAAGCTTGTAAAACAGGCAGTCCTGCTCCAGAGCCCATCACCATTGCAACAGAATAGGGAAAATTTTAGTTTGCATTGGAAATTTAGTTGTAAATGGGTGACATTAAGAATCAGATCTTGCCGAGGCCGGTTTGGCTCAGTGGATGGGGCGTCGGCCTGCGGACTGGGGGGTCCCGGGTTCGATTCCGGTCAAGGGCATGTGCCTTGGTTGTGGGCACTTCCCCTGTGGGGGATGTGCAGGGGGCGGCTGATCGATGTTTCTCTCTCATCGATGTTTCTGGCTCTCTGTCCCTCTCCCTTCCTCTCTGTAAAAAATCAATAAAATATTTAAAAAAAAAAAAAAAGAATCAGATCTTAATATGGATAGTTTTTACTAGATGATACCAGTGGAATAGGCACAACCTAAGCCACTGATACTTTGACCAATAGTATCCTACCTAATAATATCCTTCCTAATAATAGACAAATATGCAAATTGACCATACCTTTGCTATGCCCGCGATTGGCCAGGAGGCGCGGGGGGTGGGGTGGGACTAGAGGTGGCCGTGGTGGCTGATTGGGCCAGCGGGACGCTGAGCTCGCGTCACCAGCGGCGGCTCGAGCTCAGCGTCTGTGCCATGACTGTGCTGCAGCAGAGAAGGGGCCTCTGGGGCAGCGAGCTCACGTCCCACAGCGGACCATCAAAAGCGTGGGAGCTGGGTGCCTGTCTGCTCAGGCACCAGGCCTTTCAGAAGCCTCTGCCGCGCCGGAGGCTTCTGAAAGGCCTGGTGCACCAGCGATCAGAAGCAAAAGTGTGGGAGCTGGGTGCCTGTCCGCTCAGGCACCACGCCTTTCAGAAGCCTCCACCGCGGCGGAGGCTTCTGAAAGGCCTGGTGCACCAGCGGACAGGCACCCAGCTCCCCCCCTACACGTGCATGATTCAATCATGCTCTGGGCCTCTAGTCTTGTATATTTGTGTATAAAGTAGGTATTGCTTAAATTGAACCATAATATTGATAGAGCAGCAAGGGAGCAGAGCATGGCATAAAATCTGTTTCCTCTGGTATGATCTTTATGTACGGGGACCTGCAAGGTATAAACAGCCAATCTTCAGCATCCCTGTGCTAGCTTCAAGAATAGAGCATGAACAGGAAGCCCTGGGCCTCTCTTCTGACCCGAAATATTTCTGGTCAAAGGGAAATTTGAAACAACAAGGGACAGGTAGCAGAAAGGACAGGCGTGGCTCAGCCCCCAGGGCTGGTAAGAGTAAAGAAAGGAGGAACCTCTCCCCAGGGCTTACCTGGCAGGAATGTCTAACCCTCATAAGAGCCTCTACTTTTACCTGCCTGGTTCTTTTTCTCTGCCAGGGTCCTCCCCACTCCTCTGGATCCCCTTCCCCAGGCCATAGGATCCCATCTGGATGCTGAAGATTGAGAGCCTAGAGAGTCCTGACTCAATTCACTGCAGTGGTTGGTGGCTGTGGCTTGGATTTGTATTCTAGACATTCCAGAACACAATTTTTACTATAGAGACAGTAAGACACCTGGTACTACACTACAGGCATCCACAGCCAGGCTTTTGTGACTAAGACCTAAACTCTCAACCTCATTTATAAGACTTTTTTCCCCATGATAACATGCATTCATTATTCTAAATAACTTCCATCAAGATAATATTTGGAGGACAACCTGTTCATGATTTGGGGACTTGAAGCCTGATAAATCATTGCTGCATCCTCCATGCCTTGTGATCTGTTTTATTATCACCAGAGCATGGTGATGTTTAGTCTCTCTCACTATACCAGAGAAAGCTCGAAAAAAAAGCTCCTCCTTGGCTCCTGACACTCGTCTTTCACAGGGGTCTCTGCAAAGAAAAACATAGGCTGCACTCCACTTTTCCTAAATTTTTTCTCTCTCTTTGAGAGTTGCAAAACAATCTGATAAAACAAAGTATACAATAAGTGTTTGAGGCTGAGTGTAAAGTTTACCATAATGTTTATTATATATGCAGTATCTACAAGTGGAATTGGCTTCTCTAAACAACAGCTGTGATGGAGGAGACAGCTGTTTTGGAGCAGACATGATTTTGGCCTGGGAGTCAAGGAATCCAGGATGAGTTTCAGATCTGCCCCTTGTTTCATTAGAAGAGCTATTGGGCTGTTCTGATGGTTGTCTTCGTCATCTGTAAAGTGGGAATAATTCTGCCCCTGCAGGATTAAATCATATATCTATGTGTCTATCTATAAAACAATATTTTATAAACTACTGAGTAAGAGCTCTTAAGATTGTTAAGTAAAGTTGGATAGTTTTAAACTATAATGGTTTGGGTGAAATGAAACTATTTCTTTTTAATTTTATTATAAAAATATGTTTTTATTGATTTCAGAAAGGAAGGGAGAGGGAGATAGAAACATCAATGATGAGAGATAATCATCCATTGGCTGCCTCCTTCATGCCCCCTACCGGGGATTGAGTCCACAACCGGATCATGTGTCCTGACCGGAATCATACCATGACCTCCTGGTTCATAGCTTGTTGTCGCTCAACCACTGAGGCACACTGGCTGGGCAAAACTATTTCCTTAGTTAAAAATATAAATGCACTAGAGGCCTGGTGCACGAATTTGTGTATGGGTGGGGTCCCTTGGCCTGGCCGGGATTGGATCGGGGCTGTCTCGCCCAGTTTGGGGAGAGGGACTGTCGGAGGTTGGCCGCGATCGGGGCTGGCCAGTCAGGGGGAGGGACTGCGGGAGGTTGGCTGGCAGCAGGAGGTTGGCTGTGGGAGCGCACTGACACCCTGGCCAGCTGGGGGTAGGAACCGCGGGAGGTTGGCCGGTCGTGGGAGGTTGGCTGTGGGAGCGCTCTGACCACCAGGGGGCAGCGCCTGCATTGAGCATCTGCCCCCTGGTGGTCAGTGCGCATCATAGCAGCCAGTGAACCGGTCGTTCTGTCAACAGGTCATAATGGTTGCTTAGGCTTTTATATATATACTAGAGGCCTGGTGCACGAAATTCGTGCATGGAGGGGGTTGTCCCTCAGCCCAGCCTGTACCTCTCCAATTTGGGACATCCCTTTCACAATCCAGGACTGCTGGCCCCCAACTGCTTGCCTGCCTGTCTTCCTGATTGCCCCTAACCGCTTCTGCCTGCCAGCCTGATCACCCCCTAACCACTCCGCTGCCAGACTGTTTGCCCCCAACTTCTCTCCTCTGCCGACCTGGTCACCCCTAACTGCCCTCTCCTGCAGGGTTGATCACCTCCAACTGCCCTCCCTTGCAAGCCTGGTCCCTCTCAACTGCCCTCCCTTGCAGGCCTGGTCCTTCTCAACTGCCCTCCCTTGTAGGTTGGGTGCCTCCCAACTGCCCTCTCCTGCTGGCCATCTTGTGGTGGCCATATTATGTCCACATGGGGGCAGGATCTTTGACCACATGGGGGCAGCTATATTGTATGTTGCAGTGATGATCAATCTGCATATTACTCTTTTATTAGATAGGATAGAGGCCTGGTACAGGGGTGGGGGCCAGCTGGTTTGCCTTGAAGGGTGTCCCTGATCAGGGTGGAGTTCCCTTGGGGCGTGGGGCGGCCTGAGCAAGGGGCCTGTGGTGGTTTGCAGGCCGGCCACACCCCCTGTCGAACCAAGTGGAGGCCCTGGTACCTGGAATTTATTTTCCTTCTACAATTGAAACTTTGTAGCCTGGAGCGGAGCCAAGCCTGGGGCTCCCTCTGAGGCCGGCCAGCAGCCATTCTGTTGGGGTTATAATTGAAACTTTGTAGCCTTGAGCGGGTGGGCCCGGCCATGGTGTGCGGAAAGCTTTGCTTCCCCTGTTGCCGGCGGCAACCCTGGCCTGCTCTCTCAAGCTCCATTCTGCCGCCATTTCTGTTTGAATTTGTTTACCTTCTATAATTGAAACTTTGTAGCTTGAGTGGAGGCTTAGGCCTGGCAAGAGGAAGCTTGGCTTCCTCTGTTACCTAGGAAACCTTGCTCTCTGAGGATATAGCCATCTTGGTTGGGTTAATTTGCATACTCATTCTGATGGGATGGTGGGCGTGACTTGTGGGCGTGGCTTGTGGGTGTGTCAGAGGTATGGTCAATTTGCATATTTGTCTATTATTAGGTAGGACTAGAGACCTGATGCATGAAATTCGTGCAAGAGTAGGCCTTCCTTCCCCCAACTGCTTCCCTCTGGCACCTGGGACCTGGGCTTCCCTCTGGCTGCCAGCAGGCACCCAGGGCCCGGGCTTCCCTCACAGTCCCAGCTTCATCCAGAAGGTCATCTGGAAGGAAGTCCGATCTAATTAGCATATTATGCTTTTATTATATAGGATATATAGATTTGACACCTCTTCTGTCATATTTTGCATACCTTATACACACACATACAGCCTCTCTCTCACTCTCTCAAATTCACAGAAAGTGAAGACACATAAGTGAAAGTAAAGCATTGCAAAATTTTGGCACAGTTTGGAAGAAAATACAAATAATGCATAAAAAGCTGCATAGCAATGAAATTGCATCATAGGGATACCAAGAGAACATCTGTTCCTTAAAAATACACCCAGAGTGCAGGGTTCAGTTTGAGGCATCTCTTTTCAGAACAAATGAACAACAATGCGAGGAACTCCAGGCTAGAGCAACATGATGATTAAGCCCATAGAAGAATTCAGTTATCTGGGTGGATTAAAGAAAATGGATAATTCATTGAAGCCATTGCCAAGATGGGGAATAATTACAGTCCACAAAAATTTCAAAGGTAGAAGAGCAAAGGGAGGAAAGGAACTATTTAACTTAATCCAGAAGATGATGCATTGCAGTAGGCATCAATGAGAGAAGAGGAAATTTTGTGTAATGATTTTTGGTAATTACTCAGATACCAATGATTTAAGGAAGGGCAGGGGCTCTGCAGAGCCATGATGTACAAAGATCCATGAAAAAGTCTTCACTAAAACGTCCCCACCCCTAATGCACAGTGGAGTCCTCTGTCTCAGAACCTCCCTGGACCCAGGGTCAGTGCACTTGATTGCTCAGATGCTTATGTGTTAAATTTTATAATAGTATATTAAGACGCTTATAGCTCAGAGCCATCATCTGGATTATAGGAAATATTCATGCATTTAACAAATATCACTGAATACCTACTAGAAACCAGGCAGTGCTAGGCACTTCATTGACAGAGTGGGGCAAAAGTAGGTTTATAGTTGTTTGTATGGAAAATAATACAGCAATCTATAATAATAAAAATGTAATATGCTAATTAGACCAGACAGCCTAACAACCTTCCAGATGAAGCCGGAGCTGCGAGGGCCAAGGCAAGTCCCCACGGCTGCGAGGGCCGAGCCCCTTGCACGAATTTCATTCATTGGGCCTCTAGTTAATAAATAATAATACAAGAATAAACTCTGTGTTTTGCATACTCACAACTGTAGACCTGCTTTCGCCCTGCCCTGTATGTCATGACATACACCACTTTGATTGTTGTGTTTGTGCTGGTTCCACTAATTAAATATTATATGTGGCCTTTTTCATATTTACCTACTACTGACAAGTTATATAGTAAGCTCCATGAGGGTCATGACAGGGATAGGATATGGATTTTTCCATGAGAGCAGGCAGCCCCCGTCCTCTGACTATATAATACTGAATGCATTCCCCATGGCCCAGCATATAGCCAGGTTGGGGGACAACTGGCAAGATGTATGATACCAGTGTGAAGTTATTCTTAGTGCCCCATAGTATTATCAATCCCCAGACTTCTTTTAGCCTCACAAATATGTCATGAAATAATATTCAGTTAAAAATATAAATGCTTTTTTTTTTTCTAGGATAAATAATCAAATCCTAAATAGGCAAACAGTGTCAATGCCAAATGTGTATGATTGAGACAATCCCAGGGCTGTTCAGGTAGAGATATCCTATATAATAAAAGCCTAATATGCTAAGTGTCCGGTCGTCCGTTCAACCAATCAAAATGTAATATGCTAATGCCACTCAACTGCTCGCTATGACATGCACTGACCAGCAGGGGGCAAACAGTTGACTGGTCGGCCAGTCACTATGATGTTCACTGACCACCAGGGGACAGACACTCTGACCAGTAGATTAGCTTGCTACTGGGGTCCGGCTGATCAGGACTGAGCGAGATGGGCCAGACACATGCTGGAGCCCTCCAGTGGTCCCTCCCTGGCTGGCCAACCTCCCGTGTCCCTCCCCGGCCCTGATCATGCACCGGTGGGGTCCCTTGGCCTGGCCTGTGCCCTTTCACAATCTGGGACTCCTCAGGGGATGTTGGAGAGCCAGTTTCGGCCTGATCCTGCAGGCCAGGCCGAGGGAGCCCACTGGTGCACAAATTCGTGCACTTGGCCTCTAGTATCTAAATAATGGAAGACAGACTTGTTAGCCAGGCTGACATCAAGAGAGTTAGTGAAATACTGATAGCATTCTAAGTAAGAAGGGGAAATGGTGATAGATTTCTATTGTCCTCCTCCTCTTATTTTATGTGCATAAGATTTTTTTTTATTTCTAACAGTTGATCAACTGTAAACATCTAGAATATGGTAAATACTAGAATGGACACACCATTAATTCTGTCTTTTTGTCTAGAAAAGATCAGCTAAAGAGAAGTTATTTTATTAGTACTTCCAGCTCTATGCCAAATATCCACACATGTCCTCTACAGTGTGTGCTTTAAATTACTTACTGAAATGGATATTTGTCTTTACAAAGAAATAATGGTTTCCTCATGTTTCTCAGTAACAGGAAAAATTTCCATCCTTACGGGGGTAAGATTAAAAAGCTAATCAGCATTGTGGTCTCTCGGAGTCTGCAGATGTGCTCTCCCCAAATCCACAGTGGATTTGGATTACCTGGCAATATTTGAACGGCCCCTTCTGCTCTTCTTGTACGTTTATTTAACACTTTGCTCAGCTTTGTTTTTAAGTGATTCTGACAGCTCCTAACTAAGCAACAACGTGCTCTGGCTAGCTGTTTGGCCAAAGGTTTTAATGATTTAAAAATAAGCTTTTATTCACTTTGCTTTTAATGTAGAAATGTCTGCAGATGGGAGGAGGCCCAAATTAAGAGCTAAGAGATGTCTATTGTGGAGGTTGGGTCAAATTTTTGTAGAGAGCTTTAGTCTGCCAGCAGGTGAATTTAGCATAATCAGTCCCCCATCCCCAATGAGAGAGGGTACCTTTGACTTGTTTAGGGACACATTTACATATATTTGAAAAATGAATTCTTTGGGAAAAGCAGAGCCCACGTCAAGTTCATCTTTTCAATACTTAAGTGTTCATCTTTCTGCTTGCCACATAGTAGGCATGTAAAAATAAATTGGTGAATGAAGTTGTTTTCCTCACTACATTGTATGTGACTTGAGGTTACATACAATGACCTGTCTGTGTTTGACCCATGTGGGCTGGCATTGTGGTAGGTCCTCAACCAAGACTCCCTGAATGATTGTAGGACCGACCTGTTTCTCATTCCACTCTATGCCAAGCCATGGGAGGAGGAGTAAACAGAGTTAACAAGAGATGAAAAGAAGGATTGCTGAGCCACAGTGAGGGGTTAGAGAACAGGAATTTGTGGCAAAGCTAATCAGCATGTTTTCAAAAATAGCTCTAACAAAACTTGGCAGCCTGGGAGACTGAGAGAGAGTGAGAAGGAGAAGTGGGAGGGGAAGCAGATGGTGGGGGAGGGAGCTCCTGGGGTAGGGTTTTGCCAAGTGGTGGATGGAATCCCTGTCTCCTTGTTCCTTCTCTCATATATACCTTTTGGTGAACTGCCTTCTCTTAGAATAAGTCTAAGAATGGTAGGGAGACTCCAGAGCTGGACAAACTCACATAGAATGTTCAAAATGACCAGAAGTGTTGACCATGGTTATTGGCCCAAAACAAGCCTTCATCTGTTTTTCTGTAGGTTTGAGGGTTTCTGTCTCCTGCCATGCATCTCCTCCCCACCTCGCTCTTCCTCGTTCTCACATGTAGAGTCACTATATAATTTTATCACTGAAAGTAAGAATTTTTAGAGGAGGTCGGGGGGAGCTATTAATGATTACACGCAGGGCTGTATTATGACTTTTGTGGGCTCTAGGCGCCTTTGTCTCCACAGGCCCCTTCCTCCCGACAAAAGCAAAGCAAAGCAAAACAAAACAACAACATTAAAATTTATATTTTATGACTGTGATGGTATAAAGGTGAAAATAATCCAGGTTGGATTCATTATAAAAGCCTTTTTTAATTTTCTAAGAAATTACAATTAAAACAGTACTGTGCCCTAGGTGGACCCTAGCACTCTGCCCAGTGGAGAAGCCAGCTCTGTTTACACCAGGGTTACAGACCTAAAGTGGGTCTGTCCTAGGTATGGTCACTCTATAGGTCGTAAGAATTATGTTAATAAAGGCTGCACTCAGCAGGGCTCAGGGTTCCCCGGGGCTTGCTTCAAACCCATTCAGAAGGTAATGAGTCCAAACTCATCAAGATGTATACATTAAATGTGTGCAGTTTTAGAATGTCAATTATCCCTCAACAAAGCTAACAAAAAGTATTGAATTACCTGAACTATTATAATCACATTATTGGAGTGGGGGGGGGGGGAATGATGTGGCAGATAGCAAGTAAATAGATCCAGTGGTTAAGGCAGAGACTGGATGTGGGGTGTGGTGGGTGGGGGGTTTGCTGAAAAATCCCTTGAAACAGCCAGGGGTGGGGTAAGAGGCTTGCTGGAGACCTAGCTGTTCTCCTTTTTCTACAGTGAGTCTTCATTAGAGTGAGGGGAGGGTGCTGGCCTGCGGCTTCATTGGGTGAGATATCTGGTTAAACATCAAGCTGTTTGTAATTCTGATTCTTATTCAGAAACCAAGAGCAAAGTGTTTCATTTCTCTATAATGAAAGGTGGTGACTTTAGCAGGGAGCTCCTGTCCCGCGATACATCTGTAGTAAGACTAACCTAGTCACTCACTTAACATCTAAACTGTTAAGTCTGGCTAGTTTGGCTATCTCTCTTGTATTTTTCATTCATTTTGCATGAACATGTAGCTTATTTTTCTCACTAATTTGACTGTATGCTTCTGGTGAACTGAAACTGTTTCAGTCTTAGCTTTGACAGTTGTTAGATCTAACTGGAAGTGATCTCAGAGTCCAAGTCACCTACTTTTTAGCTGGGAAACGTAACAGCTCATTGGTGGGAAAGCCATGCTTTCAACTCAAATCTGTTGTTTTCCAGGTAAATGTTTTATTCTAAAATTTTATGGCACCTTTAAAGGTCTTTTCACAGCTTTGGTAATATCATCTAACTACCATTCTCCCCCCTCCTTCTTTTTAAATGTAGCTTGATTGCTATTATATTGCATTTTTCTTCCTTAATTCTTTTATCATCTCAATAATTTGAGAATCTTCATTGATGTCTAAAATCATACCTTTTACAAAATTTTCTCGACCCCTTTAATTCATAATGGCCTCAATATCCATGCACATCTGTCACCCTCTACTTGTACCCTTCAAACTCATCTTCCCTTAAAACCGACCCAACTTTAATAATCCATATTTAAGAGCTCCTCTCACCTATTATGACAACCTTACCTACTAGCCATTCAATTCCTTCTGTCTTCTACATCAGTTTTTCTCCTTTATCAAAGCCCCTATATTCTCACCTTCATCTCAGTTCTCCTAGTTCTTCCCCCTAGCTGCAACTTCAGGAGCCTTCCCCAGGTCCCAAGACTCCATCTCAGTTACTTCCAAATGCTTCTTCGTAACACAGGAGAGTCACTTCTTATAGTGCCCTACATCATGCCAAATCCCCCAAATGAGTACCCTTACCATCTGTAGGCTACTCGTTTATTCCCCAGGTGCCAGGCTTTGCCAGGTACATTTATGAGAAAGTTGCCATTGGATCTGCTAAACTCTTATTCTCCCGCCTCACTTTTAGGCATCTTATTCCTCAGGATCCCGGTTCCTTATGCCACTCTGAACTGTATATCCATTTTCTCTCAGAAAAAAACCCCCACATGTTTTAACATTTTTCTGCAATTTTTATGCTTCATTCTCAACCATGCCGTCCTCATGCTGAACAGATGACCTTCTTTCCTACTTTACTGAAAAAGCAAGGGCCATCTGGTGCAACCTCCATAGTCTTTCCTCCTCTCCATCTGTCACCATGCTTCACTCTCTGAAACTTTCCCTGGTCTCTTCGTCTTCCTTTCTCTTCCCTCCTGTTTCCATCTCTTTTCCAAAAGAAACCCTAGGTTTTTAAAAATAATAGCTGCTGTGTATCAAGCACTGAGCTAGACTTGTTATGTACTACATGCAGAGACTTCTCAGTGACATTTAAAAGTGGGTATCTCAGGCACCCCATCAGGAAACAGACTTAGGAGTTAACAACTACACCAAACGCCACCCAAGTACCATGAGGCTCTTGGTCTCCTACTGCTTGGTTTTTCCAGGATCTTCAAGGAACAACTCTTCTTTCTTTGGCACCTTTGGTCTTTTCTCTAATTTTCGTTGCTTACATAAAAATATACACATGCATTTACTTTTCTAAAAATAAAATGCTTTCCTCTTGTTTGACAATGAACATGCCACCTAGGTATTATTCATTTTGTCCACTAAATTGATTTAAAAAATACACTCACTGCGTCTGTTTACTAACATTGCTATCCATTAATTCACGGAAAATTATCTCCCATGTTCAAATCCTGAGGGTCAAGTTAAATGGAATTTTCTGGATCTTCTTGAACCCTTTCTGCACTATTTAAAACTATATTCAATGGGCTCTGAAACCTTGGTATTCTCATCTTTCTTGGCTTTTATAAATACTCCAATTTTCTCCTCCTTTTAATGTTCCTTCTCTGACTCTACTGTTTTCTAACTCTGAAGAGTAACTATTTCTCAAAGTTCTATCCTTCTCTCTTCTTCTCCTCTTTCTGTACAACCTTCCCATGACATGATGGCCTTCACACCCTCTTCGTTAGCAGCTATTTCTAGGCTAATAAGTGGCAAAACTATAACTCCCTTCACCTTTTTCATGTGAAGCACAGCTTTACACTTGCAAATAATGTCAACCAGACATTTATATCTGATTATAACATTGGCATCTCATTAAAATTTACTGTAAAATAGAGTTTATTAGACTTTCCCTAAACATTTGCTCTTCTTCTTGTCTTACTTCTTTCTGTCCTCTTTTTCCCAACTCAAGGATCATAGACCTGCCTTTGAATTCTGTCCTCTTTTTTAAGCTTCACAACTAAACTGTGGCCAGATCTCTATGGTCTGTAACATTCATGGTATCTGATAGCAATGATCATCTTCCTGCTTGCCCCATACATCCTTCATCCTAAAATTTGCTCCTTTGCTGAGAGCTATTGCAAAGCTACTTTCAAATAAGTTCTGGTTCAAATTTCGGTCCTAGTTTATCTTACAGCAGCCTTATTTTCTTAAAGGTTCCTAAAAGGTATGCTTTTTATAGGCAAACATATCTTTTTAAACCTAATTATTGCTATATGTTTACAAGTTTTAAAATTAACAGGACCCAATCAATTGACTATAATTTATATAAAATAAGATGCACCCATCTGTAGCAAACAGTTTGATGAGTTTTGCTATATGTATACATCGGTGTAACTAAGATACAGGGCACTCTCATCACCTCAGTAAGCTCCCTCATGCCGATTTGTAGTCAATGCCTGTCCTCATGCCACCCAGCCAATCTGGTCCCCAGGCAACCGCTAGTCTGCAACCAGTTACTATAGCTTATTTTCTTCCAATTCCAGAATTTCATATAAAAGGAATACCACAGCATGCAATGCTTTTGTTTCTGGTTTCTATCATGTAGCATAGTGGTGTAGACTCTATCAATAGTCAATTTTTGTTGCTGCATGGTACTTCCTTGTATGAATATACAAGAAAACAGTTTATATATTCAACTGTGACTGACATTCAGACTGTTTTCAGTTATTTAAAATATATATATATATAATTATAGTATATATATATAATTATATATATATAATTATATATATAATTATATATATATATAATTATCTAGTATATATATAATTATATATATATAATTATATATATACTAGAAGCCCGGTGCACGAAATTCGTGCACGGCGAGGGGTTGTCCCTCAGCCCAGCCTGTACCCTCTCCAATCTGGGACTCCTGGAGGGATGTCCGACTGCCGGTTTAGGCCCGATCCCACCAGGATCGGGCCTAAACCGGCAGTCGGACATCCCTCTCACAATCCAGGACTGCTGGCTCCCAACTGCTTGCCTGCCTGCCTTCCTGATTGCCCCTAACTGCTTCTGCCTGCCAGCCTGATCACCCCCTAACCACTCTGCTGCCAGCCTGGTTGATGCTTAACTGCTCCCCTGCCAGCCTGTTTGCACCCAACTTCCCTCCTCTGCCAGCCTGGTCACCCCTAACTGCCCTCTCCTGCAGGGTTGATCACCTCCAACTGCCCTCCCTTGCAAGCCTGGTCCCTCTCAACTGCCCTCCCTTTCAGGCTTGGTCCCTCTCAACTGCCCTCCCTTGCAGGCCATCTTGTGTCCACATGGGGGCAGGATCTTTGACCACATGGGGGCAGCTATATTGTGTGTTGCAGTGATGATCAATCTGCATATTACTTTTTTATTAGATAGGATAGAGGCCTGGTACAGGGGTGGGGGCCAGCTGGTTTGCCCTGAAGGGTGTCCCTGATCAGGGTGGGATTCCCTTGGGGCGTGGAGCGGCCTGAGCAAGGGGCCTGTGGTGGTTTGCAGGCCGGCCACACCCCTTGGCGACCTAAGCGGAGGCCCTGGTAACTGGAATTTATTTTCCTTCTACAATTGAAACTTTGTAGCCTTAAGTGGGTGGGCCCGGCCAGGGTGTGCGGAAAGCTTTGCTTCCCCTGTTGCCTCCGGCAACCCTGGCCTGCTCTCTCAAACTCCATTCTGCCGCCATTTGTTTGAATTTGTTTACCTTCTATAATTGAAACTTTGTAGCTTGAGTGGAGGCTTAGGCCGGCAACGGCTATGGAAAGCTTGGCTTGCTCTGTTACCTGGGAAACCTTGCTCTCTGTGGCTGTAGCCATCTTGGATGGGGTTATTTGCATACTCGCCCTGATTGGCTGGTGGGCGTGGCTTGGCTGGTGGGCGTGGCTTATATAGCGGAGTGGTGGTTAATTTGCATATTACCATTTTATTAGAGAGGATAATTGATTTTTTACAGAGAGGAAGGGAAAAGGATAGAGAGTTAAAAACATCAGTGAGAGAGAAACATCGATCAGCTGCCTCCTGCACACCTCCCACTGGGGATGTGCCCGCAACCAAGGTACATGCCCTTGACCGGAATCGAACCTGGAAACCTTCAGTCTGCAGGCCGTTGCTCTATCCACTGAGCCAAACAAGTTAGGGCCTGTTTTTAGTTTTGAGGTATTATGAAGAAAGTTGCTTTTTGTAGAAGTACAAAATTTCTCTTAGATAAGCAATTATGTAAGAATTATTTGATAATTTAGTGTAATTATTGATATAGTCAGGTTTATGACTATGACTACTATTTTTTTTCTTTTTTTTTTTGTTTGCATTTTGTCCCATCTGTATATTGTTACTCTTTTCCTGCCTTCTTTTCATTTACATGACTATATCTTCAGTATTCCATTTTCTTTTTTCTTTGGTTTAAATGTGTTCCTGATTTTTATTGATTGATTGATTGACTTATATTAGTGGATGGTTCTGGGGTTTACAATATACATTTGTAATTTGCCACAATCTACATACACATAATATTATATCCATTTAAGTACAATAATAAAAAAATATGACAGCAGTATGTTTCTATTCTCCCTATACTATTCTTTACCTTATTGTCATAAAGTTTATCTCTACATATTTATAATTCCCCCAAAATATTTTTTTGCATTATACAGTAAATTATGTTTTAAACCAATAATAAATGTGGGAAAAAAATCTTTTATACTTACCTTTACATTTTCATTTCCAGTTTTTCTTAATTTTTTGTGTGTGTAGGTTTGAATTTTTATCTGATACTAGAGGCCCGGTGCATGAAATTCGTCCATGGGGGGGTATCCCTCAGCCCAGCCTGCACCCTCTCCAATCTGGGGCCCCTCAAGGGATGTCTGACTGCCCGTTTAGGCCCGATCCCACTGGATCGGGCCTAAACGGGCAGTCGGACATCCCTCTCACAATCCAGGACTGCTGGCTCCCAACTGCTCTCCTGCCTGTCTTCCTGATTGCCCCTAACCGCTTCTGCCTGTCAGCCTGATCACCCCATAACCTCTCCCCTGCCAGCCTGATTGCCCCTAACTGCCCTCCCCTGCAGGCCTGGTCATCCCTAACTGCCCTCCCTTGCAGGCCTGGTCCCCCCAACTGCTCTCCCCTGCAGGCCTGAGTCCCCCACAACTGCCCTCTCCTGCAGGCTTGATCGCCCCCAACTTCCATCCTCTGCCAGCCTAGTCACCCCTAACCACCCTCCCCTGCAGGGTTGATCACCCCAACTGCCCTCCCTTGCAGGCCTGGTCCCTCCCAACTGCTGTATCATTCTGCTGGTCATCTTGGGGTAGCCATCTTCTATCCACATGGGGGAAGCCATCTTTGACCACATGGGGACAGGCATCTTGTGTGTTGGAGTGATGGTCAATTTGCATATTACTCTTTTATTAGATAGGATTGAGGCCTGGTGCATGGGTGGGGTCCGGCTGGTTTGCCCTGAAGGGTGTCCCAGATAAGGGTGGAGGTCCCTTGGGGTGTGGGGCGGCCTGCGAGAGGGGCCTGTGGTGATTTTCTGGCCAGCCTTGTCCCCCAGCGACCCAAGCGGAGGCCCTGGTATATGGGATTTATTTATCTTCTATAATTGAAACTTTGTATCCTTGAGCGGAGGCACAGGCAGGTCAGGGCAGCCAGGAAGCTTGGCTTCCTCATTGCCAGGGGCAACCCAAGCCTCCTGCTCTCTCCAGCTCTGTGGCTGCTGCCATTTTTGTTGGGATTTATTTATCTTCTATAATTGAAACTTTGTAGCCTTGAGCAGAGGCCAGGGTGGGCCAGAGCGGGCAGGAAGCTTGGCTTCCTCCATCGCTGGGGGCAACCCAAGGCTCCTGCTTGCTTCAGCTCCGTGGCCGCAGCAGTATTTATTGGGTTAATTTGCATACTCGCTCCTGATTGGCTGGTAGGCGTGGCTTGTGGGCATAGTGGAGGCACGGTCAATTTGCATGTTTCTCTTTTATTAGATAGGATAATGAAATATGATATTATGTATGGAAAATCATTTTATTCTTATTTTTATTCTTATTCTCCTAATGATAATCTTATCACCCTTTTAATGCTGTAATATCCTTGATTGACACCATCTGGTTGTCATAGGACTTTCTAATTCTTTATATTTTGACTTTATTCTTCAGGTTCTATGAGTTTTTTATTTGTCCACTCTAAATCTTCTAGTCCACAGTCAATCCAGTTATTCTCTATGCACAAGGAAACTGTGAACAAGTACAATTATGTAGATCAAGTGCCAAACACATTTTTACATGTAAGTGGAAACTATATTTTGATTTGAATTACTTGGATACTTACAATAATCATTTAACTTTCATATAGATGTGAATTATTGGCTAAATGACCTTAAGTTATTAGTTAATATGCATTTATTAAGTGCCTTTTAGGTTTCCAATAGCACATTAGGTATTTTGGGCCAAATAATAATAACCTTAATAATAGTAATACTATGTAATATTTATTGATAATACTAAAGGCCCGGTGCATGAAAATTTGTGCACACAGGGCCGGTGAGGGGGTGGGGGGTGTTCCTCAGCCCATCCTGCACCCTCTTGCAGTCCGGGACTCCTTGGGGGATGTCCAACTGATGGCAGGGAGCAGGCCTAAGTTGGCAGTCAAACATCCCTCTGGTAGCCTGGGAGCCCTCAGGGGATGTTTGACTAACGGTGGGGAGTCGGCCTAAACCCTTAATTGGACATGCTTGGCACTGCTTCGGAGGTGGGAGAGGCTCCCGTCACCGCTGCTGCGCTGGCCAGCCATGAGCTAGCTTCTGGCTGAGTGGCCCTCTCCCTGTGGAAGCAGACTGACCACCAGGAGGCAGCTCTTGCATGAGGATCTGCCCCCTGGTGGTCAGTGTGCATCATAGCGACCAGTTGTTCTGCCATTAGGATCAATTTGCATATTACCATTTTATTATATAAGATAATGTGGTCCAGGCATTGTGCTTAAGGTTTTTGAATACATACACTTTTTAATTTTCCACAAAAAAAAGGAGAGTAGTTGCTATTTTATCCCTGTTTCTTACCTAAAGCAATCAAGACTTCGTGATGTTAAGCAGTCTGTCCCAAATCACACTCTCAATCCTGGTTGCACATTATAATCAAGTGGAGGGCTTTTAATAAATTACCACAACGCCCTGTCCTTTGACCATTTAACTCAGGATCTACCTGGGATATCATAAACATCAATATTTTAAAATATCTTTTCAGGTGATCCAACTGTGAAGCCAGGTTTGAGAATCACTACCCTTGAGCCTTTCATTCTTTAGAAGAGTTTGTAAAAGACAGTTCCTGCCCAATCTGAGCTTACAAGTCATTAGTTAGACATACACAGATGAATCAATACATAACTAGTAGAAAGGAACCAGGAGGTTAAAAAAGCAAACACTGAATTATATAGCACACTATAAGAGCAGAATTTGAGAGAATGAAAACTCAATTATAATTCATAAGTGTAAAAAGAGTTTGAATATAATGAACAACCAAATGCTTTCTCTCTTACTGAACAGGAGATGCTTTTAAATTGCAGACAAGATCATGTCTTTTCTAAGAAAAAGTTTCAACATTCAGTTGGACCGCGGAGCCTAGATTGTCTTGAAGACTCTTAGCATAGGGCAGTTTTTAAATGATTCTACTCAAAGGCGGGTCAGTAGACTGAGTGACCCTCAGGGCCTCTCTCAGACTTGGAATTTTGCGACATGCATTGGAATGCAGACAGCTCATCACTGTGATAAAAATGAAACAGTCATTGTGTCTTGCTAACTCAGACTGCTTACCTCTTCAGACATCTCCAGAAAGGTACCCTAAGCCATCAAAGCACATTTCAGTTCTGGTTTCCAAGAGCAACATTCTGAACAACAATATCTGAGAATAACAACTCACTTTTACCAAATACTCAACATGGCAAAACTATCTGTCTAAGCATTCAACATTATTACAAGTTGGCACCCCTTCAGAATAAATAGGTTTAATCAAGGAGGCTGAGTAGTCAATGGCCCATAGACAGGTGTTAAGTGAAAGGTGGGGACCCATACATGGGGAATGTACCCAATCCAGGGGAGTGATGAAGAAACTGAAGGTCGTGTCACTGTGGATAAAAAACAATGAGCACCGTGGGCACATTGAACATAGCTGGTAAAAGAGTAGGGCTTCACAATGCTCTTCCATTTTGACCAGCATTGCCCCATCGTTAGGGTATGAAACCTCATCCACGCCACACTGCCTCACTCTCACTGCTGTCCACTCCCCTGTGAGAGCTGGCCACCTAGTGCCAAATATGCTAAGAATATACAGGAAGGGCGGCAATGACTGCTGAAGAAGGTTGTGGGAAGCAGAATATGAGAAATATGTATAGGAAATGACTGTAGAAACATCTGATCAAAATGTAAAATCTGACATTTATCTGTTTGCAATGTGGCTGGAAGGTGGTGGTGCCAGCCACGGATGGGCCAGGAAGCAGTGGTTTTTCTATTAAGGGTAAATAAAATGAGGGTAAAATTTTAAGTTGAGGAATTTTTCTGTTGCTAGAAGGCAAATTACTACATGCAGTAGTACAAAAGAACAGGGGTAAACAATACAATATGCTGTGAATTGTGAATGCATGTGTGGTAATGTCATGAATATATTAACTCTCTTCATTGTCAAGACAAGTGACAGAGGCTGCCTGAAATTCAGAGAGGAGCCGGCTGTCACTCTGCAGCTCAGACACTTGGAGTCACATCTCCCCTAATAACAAAGTCTATTCTGTTTACATTTGACATGGTGAGCAAGGGGTGGTGGGTTGCTTTTATATGAAGAAAATGAATGAAGGCATGAATGAATGAAGGAGTGAGCGAGTAGATGGAGTCCCTACCTGGTCCATCCTGAAGCCATCAGTCTTCCCTGTTTGGATGAAAACAAATCATCCCTGACAGGAGCACATTTCGATGAATTTTTTAATATTTCTGGCAATGAGTTGTATTTATTTATTTTAACTATGTCAACATACTGCACATTTCTGAGTCTGGTTCCCAGTGGTGTTTAATAAAAGAAACCTGCAGAGCACTACAGTGTCAGCATCGAGGAGGGAGGAGATTCCATATGAACAAATGGAGAGAGGGGAATTGGAGGATGCCGGTGAGGGCTGGTGACAGGTTAACATTAGTGCTGGTTAGGCCGAAGGGTCTGGCTATCTGGCTGTTTCTCCATCCTTTTGCGTAACTGAGGTAGGAAGGTAAATACCTCATTGTGCTTAGTAGCAGGATCCGGAGAAATGTTCTCAGAGTGAGGGAGGGAAAAAAGCCGGAGGCAGATTATTAGGTTGGAATTAAAATGCAGAAGAGATTCATTAAATTGTTGACCCTCCTCCCCACTCCAAAAAAAAAAAAAAAAATCAGGTTGCCATCTTAAATTGACAGCATTAGAGAGGAATTATGTGTGCTGATTAATAAGTGAATGTTTTTACCATTATGATCGCGGCACCTGCTAGTTATGTCGACACTGAAGAGGCTCTCAAACTACAGTGTTTCCAATAATAAAGGTACCATCAGCTGCAAGTTGTGCACAAGTGTCAGTGCAGGGACACATCATTTTCTTATACAGTTGTGATGTTTAAAAATATTGCCACGATTCCTCTCGCCAGTTTCCTCTGCACCCTCCCCCCAGCTCTTACCTGTGTATTGTCCGCAAAAGCACATCATTTACTCACATCAGTAAAGCAACGGAAATTTAGGGTCAAATCAGAAAATGCCAAAGAGAGTGGATTCCGGAGCAAGACTAACATGCAGCTTACCATTTAGAGCCACATGATATGAAGTGATTTCTAAACATGTGTTATTCTTTTCATGTTCCAAGAAAAATGGCAATTTTATCCAATTTGGGTGTTTGCCAAAGGTGCCATTTCACCAAATGTAGCTACGGCCATAAAAAAGGAAGCTTCAGAGTAGATTAACTGGCGTTGCTGTACTATAATGGTGCTTTAAATGAGCAATTTGAGACAATTAACCTGGAACAGGCACTTTTGAATGCTTTATCCCTTTAACAGTTTTGGTTCTTCAAACAAGAACAGAGAAAATGAAAATTGGCTCTTTCCCATCGTAGAATCTTCCATATAACTTTGTGAATCTGCATATGATCCATAAGGAGCGTGTAATGGGAAATCTAAACTATGTAATTTGGAGATGTAATACTCCATCAACCAAATAAAATCATTTAAAAAATTAATGGGTATTTATGTGGCTGACTTAAGATAAAAATGTTCTCCATCTTTTGGTGATACTTAATAGCTGTTCCCCTGGATGTAAAATGCATACTTTTCATCTATGTACTTATTATTTACTATAAAGTATGGGAGGGAAAGATCATTTGGAATTATATGGAATTATTAAAGTATTAAAATGCTTTCACACACTATCTGGAGATGCTGCTCTCTCATTATATTTAAAAATAGCTAGGCAGAGGAGAACAAAAATAAAATGAATCTTACTAATAAAATAAAAGAGATTTAAGAATGCACTTAGTTATCTGATTTCAAACCACACAACAACTATTTGTGGAGTGCCTACTATGTGCACAAAATTGAGGGAGATGATGTGGAGCAGATTAATTATAGCCATCATCATTATGAATGCGCTGTCTGGAAAGGTCAGTCTAGAGATGGTATACACGATGGAGTGGAGTCAGAGTGATAAAAGGCTTTTACAGTGATTGAAGGGCCCCTGATGTATTGTGGGGGCGAGCCAAGCTAAAGAGAACTATCCTAGGGAAAACTACTATTTAAAAATCATTGCTGGGAGATTTGGAATTCTTAATAGAAACTCCAGGAAGCCTGAGGCATCTTTGTAATATGGAAATGGGAGAAAAGAAAATACCAATTTCTGCCTGGGAATTGACCTTCCCTTAATGATGTGTGACCCTTACTTCAGTTCCTTCAGGTTTAAGCCCCCACCAGAAACACAGCAAGGTCTCTTCCCTGTACAGTCTGAAAAGGTTGGTGCTCAAGGAAGCAAGCACAACAACATAGAAGGATGACTTATCAAATGGAAACAACAACAAAACCCCAAATCGTCAAGCACTGTGTATTCTATGAGAAGTAAACCACAGTCATCTAAATGTCAGAATTTTTCCACCTTGCTCAATCCAGCATTTTTTTTTCTCAGCCCTTATCTCACTTGACAATCCTGCAGCCTTTCACACAGCTGATCTCCCTCTTTAGAACTTTCTGTCCTTGGCTTCCTGAATATTACTCTCTCCTACCATATTGATTGACACCTCTTAGTTTCCTCTGTTGGATTTTTCTCTTCTTCTCAATCTCTAAAGTTCGGAGTGCTGCAGCTCTCAGTCTTACCCTCTCCTCTGTCTTCACACATTCCCTAAGCCATCACATTCAGTCCCATTTCATTATTGCATATGCATATTATTGACACCTTGATTTTACGCCTCTAGCCTCCATCTCCCTTGGACTCTGGATTCATAAATCCATGTGTCCCTGAGTATCTCCCTCTGAATGTCTACTAGACGTCTCACAATGAACATGACCAAACTGAACTGAACCCAAACTATTCTTCTTCGAGTCTTGCTTAGTAAATACCAACACCTATTCTCAGTTATTCAGGATGAAAGGCTCAGAGTCAGTTTTTCTCCCCGCAGAGTTTCATTTTTGTTCTAAATTAGACAAATGTGCTGATTCGGAAAGCCCAGATGATTCTGTGCATAATCTGAAATATCACACCCACCTTATAGATAATGTTTTCTCTCTTCTCAATAATGGGTTGCCTAACCCACCCATGCATTTGAAAAATAGCTGTTGGGTGTGGTACCCATGGTGAATTCAGACCCAGCTGGATTAGACACATGGCTTGGTTTCATGGAGCTTACAATTCCATACCCGAAGAAAAAAGTGTATACCCTGCTATTCCAAGAGCTGGCAAGAAAATTCATGAGTCCTCTGACTAATTCAATAAAATATCTGAAAAGATAACATGACAAAGATAATGGTTGGTCTCCACTCCTTATCCTATCATATTTCTAAACATATATTCCCCGAGGGCCCATCTTCAGATCTCTAATTCAAGGGGAGAAAAAGAAGGGACAGAGAAAAGGTTAATGCTCTAAATGTTTATTCTAGATGAGCAAAGTGAGTGTGGTCGCAGTTATTTTTCAGAATGACTGTTGAGGTCAGTGGGGCTGGGTGGGGTTTTTTCTGTTCTTCTCCTAGGATGCTTATGAAGAAAAGTCTACATTCACTCAGCATTCACTAAGTGCTTATTTGTTAGAGATACAATAGGCATTAAGACAGATTCTCTATTCTATAAGGAGCTTAAAAAAGTCTAATCAAGGGTGAAAACAAAGGAAAGAAATTGTACAATACCAGGGCTCAGAGGCACTGAGTAAAGATGGGGGACACAGTTGCTGATGGTGTGGACTGTGCCACCTGGTGGGCACAAGGCAGGTCTGTAAAGAAAATGCGTGTCCTCCATTCTGGGCAATGGGAAAGCAGGGACAAAGGCAAGAAGGTGTGAAGCAGCCGGGCCTATTCATGGAACTGCAATTCTCAGTTTGAAAGTCGACTGTGAGGAAGACATGTTCAGAGGTGAGATGAGAATTAGATCACAGCCATCGGGTGTGTGCCAAGCAAGGACTTGGCCTTTATCCTGTACAAATGGGGAGGGCGGTGACTGCCTTTCAGAAAAGGTAATGGAATTAGGCGGATACGTGTGCAGATCACTGTCACGGCTGTGTGCAGGTGGACTGGACGTCCTCCTCACATTGTGACTGGGCATCACCAACCCTGGAACTAAGTGTTTACAGTTTTAACAGACGTAATAGACCTTAGTCTTTGTCTACTTGCTTTAGGGCCTTTAAACGATTTTACATTATTAGTTTGCTCATGAGATGTAAAGTCCATGGTCATTCATGATTCGATTTGATCACATTACTTAATATGCCTGCTTTGATTGATTCACCTATCAAATGAAGAAAATAAAAGATTACCCCTCATAAAGTTTTGGGGAGGACTAAGTTTTTACATGTAGCAGGCTTGGCCAGGGTATGCGTACAGTACCCAATTAAGTATAGGTTATTATTACCTAAACAACGATACTAATAAATAAGCACACATTTTACTCTGTCCAGGGCTGAGGACATGGCTGTTTTTATGTTTGTCAGGCCACTAAGTATCTGAGTACTATAATAGATTATAGATCATTTGAAGGAAAAAAAAAAGGCATAATTAGCATTGCTAAATGCCAATGCTAACTCTCAGTCCTGAGCTGGAAAGGAAGTGCCCAATTGAAATTATATAATGTAATACTGTTCATGTCAAAGTGTGACTCTGCATCGGTCCAATCATACCATTAGATGAAATAATAATTCTGTTTGGTCAGGAGTTATGGAGACTGGACATACCCAGGGACAGGCATGACCCTGGTGTCCTTGAGGTGGATGCCCTCTTCCTAACATTTTGCCTTTGCTTTCTTCCTCCAGGGCTTGTAAAGCTCGTTCTGAAGTATACTTTCCACTAAAAACAATACAGGCTGCCCTATTTTAATTGCTACTTTTTATAGCAATTCCTATATCACATGCTTTAATATCTAGTCATTGAAAACTCATTACAATCCAGTGGTTATAGTTATATTGTTGTTATTATACCCATTTTACAGATAAGGACACGGAGGCAGAACTGTGATTTAGTGACTTCCTTAAAATAGTGCTGGACATATAAATAAGCTGCTTTAAAATAATATTATTTACCTTATGGGTTAACGGATTGAGAATAGTTATCTTTTATTTTAACACAAAGAGACTAAGCGGCATCTTACAAAATCCCACTTAGTTAAAAAGATAGTATGCTTTGAAAATACTAGAGTGTAGCTAAATATCAAAATTAGAGGTGTTAACATGCTAAGTGGAACCACCCCTTAACCTATTGATTACTAAAACAGAAGAAAACAGCACCTTTTCAAGTTTTTCTTTTTCTTTTTTTGTCTTTCAGAGTAATTGGATTCAAAATCACATCTGTAGCATTAAACCAGTGTTTTCAACCTTTCCCCCCCCTCCCAATTGTTTAACTTCCATCTACATCTCTGGCATAAATTTAAGCCTTTATTTGTGACTATTCGGATAAGCACTTTGCCTCTGACAGCATTGTTCAGGGCCCGGCATCATTGTTACAGCTGTAATTGTAACAATCGAGACACGGTTCTTTGTAATTAGAAAGTCAAGATGGTATTCAGCAGTATGGCGGCGCAGGCTTCCATTTGTTAGGCTATTAGAAAAAAAATGTTTACAGAGAAAACAGTGTCATTGTTTAGTGCTCTTAATTGACCATCTGCCTGGTAAAGAAATGTCCAAAGAAGGATAAATAAGACCATAGTACACTTATTTATTTCTTTTCTTTGTGCAGGGAGGAAATTAGGAAAAGCAACAGCAGAGGCAAACTAGAAAAGACATTGCTAAATCAGGCTGCCAGTGAAATCATGGCATGCATACATTTCTGTTTTCTTATTTCTTCTAGTGTCAAGACAAAGACCTATGGCCTCCTCGAAGTTTAAGAAAAAAAAAAATGTTTCAGATTGCCCTTGGAGTCCTGGGGCAACATGGTTCCCACCTTCATGTCCCCCTTTCTCCCAACTAACCCTCTGTGCATGGCTGCTCTGCCCTGACCTCCCTGCCTTGTTCCCCGATGCACAGTTTTTACAGATAAATGCTCCCCCGCTGAACTTTTGCTATTGTGCCCTCCCTGCTCCGTTCATGCTATAGAACTCTTACCCATTCCTTCAAGGTCTAAGTCAGGTATTTCTCCCCTACCCCAAATGCTATTATCTCTTTCTGACCATCCGAGAAGACAAAAATCTCTCCCTTCTCTGAACTCCTATAGCACTTATTTTTCCATTCACTTGGCAACGAAAGGTAACCTGTCTGGTGATGTTCTGTTGTGCTGGAACTGTTATTCACATTCAGCACTGCCATTTGCATCCTCATATGCTTCTATTTTGACTCTCCCTTTAGATTGTAAAGTTCTCTTCCTAGAATCATGCTCATTCTTCTTTGAATTTCCCCCAAAATGCCCATCATTTTTTTTTTCTGTTTATTTTGTTTTATTTGATTCCAAAAAAAAACAGGATAGCTCTTGGTATCCTGTGAAATGTCTATCACTCATCTTTTGACAAAGCCAAAGAAATTCAGGTTGATTTGACTCTCCAGACATGTCAATTCTCTTCTGCAAACATACTGGGTACCTATGTGCCCTCACTTTCTACCAAGTAGTGGGGATGCAGAAAAGGAGCAGGTGTGGTCCCCTGTCTCAAGCAGCCCACTTCCTGGAAATGGTTGCTGGTAGAATCATGCATCAGGGTGAAAGGGATGCAGGGAAACACAGAAAATGCATGAAAATCTGAAGGGAAGCTACCTGTAATGGGATTCCGATTCACAGTGTTGATTTTGACAAGGCCTTCTCTCTAGTCACCAAAATCCCAGGTTCACATTTGATGGGCCTGTTCTTTTGTTGTGTCCATTGGCATACATCTGAGAGAAAAGGCTGCATCTGCTGTTCTTGCCAGGAAGGAAAACAATGTGTGGCACCCAGGACAGAGCTGGTCCCAGCTTTTGTAATTTGGGTCCTATTTTGTGTCCAAAAAGCAAGGAGCAGCTGGTCTTGAGGAGATTATCGGCTGCGCTATATGGATGTCCTTCTGCCCAAGGTCTGAATTGAGTTTCCTCCCAAGATGATGAGTGACCAGGCTTATGCTCTGGGACCTGTCTCTTCCAGGATCACAGATGGAAGCCCCCATTACAGCCACACACAGATTCACCACAATATGGAAACCCTTCAAGCAGGAAATGGAACAGAAACACAAAATATGACCCGACCCAATACCAGGGAGCTTTTTCCTGCCTCCACTGTGAATGGATAACTCTACATGTTATGTCTTCTCTGTAGTTTTCTGTAGAGCACAGAGCCTGGTTCACTGTCAGATGGTCTTTGAGACTCAGGCCAACTTCTTTTGTGATGCCTTCTCTGACCTAGTCTCTTTTCAACTCAATTGCTCTTGAAGCATTGTATACACTTTATACATTTTAAAGCATTTCATAGATAATGCTTTTCACCACTCACTAGCTGTAATTGAACTGACTACACCTTGAGTGTAAATTACTATTAAAGATAGGTTTTGGTTTTCCTGCTGCATCATAGTCTCAAGCTGTTAAAAGCCACAGGACTTTTGCTCCTGCTGTTATGCCCCCCGTGGAATGCCTTCCCCAGCATGTCCTCATAGCTCACTCCATTTATTTAGATTAGATTTCTGTTTAAGTTTTGCCTTATCATTGAGCTCTTTCCAGCCTCCCTGTGGAGAGTAACCCTTGCCCCAAATCTAAGCACATCCTCTATACTATATCCTGCTTAGTTGTTTTTTCATTGCCATTCACATCATCGTAGCTCTTAAATTGTTTCCCTTTCTAGATTTAAGTTGATAAAAGCAGAGGATTTGTTATTTTCTCCCACTGGTATATTTCCAGAGCAGTTTGTAGGTGCTCAATAAAGATTCCTCTAATTAACTTGTTTTTAGAGATTTCGTGGCTAGTGCACTTACAGTGATTGCATAGGGCACAGAGTGCTGTAGAGTTCCTGAGCCTTGGATCCCATGGGGATCATTTAGCCACCATGGGACCATAGCAGCTAGAGTCCTGTCTCCAAGCATGCTTCCTGGACTTCGAAATAAATAATAGCATCCATGTCTTTAGCGTGGCCATGAGGACATGATGAGCGAGCTTCAGGAAAGCCTCTATCTCCCACAGCATGTGGCCTATCCATACAGATTGTTTTCCTTGCCTTCTCTTTGCTCTGTTTGTTCACTTTCATCCTCTAATTTTTTTTTTCTGCCACCATTCTTCCTTTTTCTTTTCCTTCTTTATTTTGTCTTCTTCCTTCTCTTTTTTTCCTGCCTCTCTTGTATCCCTCTGTACTAGGTGTGGAAAAAAGCAAATACAACACAACAAGGTTTTTCCTTCTGCATGTGCCTAAGTATTCTCAAAGCATTCCTCTTTCTCTCTCTCTCTCTCACTCTCGCTCTCTCTACCTGTTAGTTTTAAAAGGATTTCACCAAATCATCCCCCATGTATTCAACATATCTTGATGAACATATTTGCCTTTATTGGCATTTGTTTTTCAGCTGAAAGTTTTCACAGTCCCTTAACTCTTCTCAGCTATTGAAGATCCACAGAGAAGGATCCTTTTTTTAGGTATTCCTGGATAAAGTTGGTCTCCTATTCATCCTTTTATGCTGTGTCAAGAGCATGTAATCTAAAGGGGTACATGAAACACCAGAACCTACACATGGATTTCAGGTAGAGGTTATCATTGTTTTGGTCATAGGGGAAATTTAACACAGAGGTTTTCAGGCTTGCAATCTTAGCCCAGATAGAAGCCCTTACTTTATTGGGCTTTGAAAAGGCATTATTTTTTTATATTTTATGGTTAGAAACAAAAACGAATTTAGACAATAAATTGGCACACACTGAAATACAGTGGTAGAACCCATAATCCTTAACATAATGCCTGGAAAATAGCAGATACTGGCCATAATTACAATTTATATTAAACTCAGCTACCCTGACTTAATCAAATAGAAGGGGGTTTGTCAGCCTCATGAAACAAGAGGAACAGTGACAGATCATCTAAGAGCAGTATTATGACTTACTGACATCTTAGTGATGGCTGCAGCATCTCTTAGGATTCCCTATGATCCAGGCAGGAAGAGAAGGAAAGTAGAAAGATAGTGCTGGCAGATTTCTGCTTATAGTATGTGGACCAGATCCTGTGGGTATCTGGACAGATCCCTCACTGCATTCAGGCACCTGCTCAATGTCCCCTTACCCATAACCCTTCCCCTCCTTTGTCACTTTTTACCCTGTGCCATGGTTTTATTTTTTGCTTCAAAGCCTTCATTACCTCATGAAATCTTGTATATTGCTTTGTAAACACCTGTCTTCTCCCCACCAGAATGCCGGGTATCTGAGGCAGGACCTGAGTCACTGTTATTCACCTCTGATTTTAGCACCCATATTCATGGTTAGCTTTAGGAGATGCCCCACACATATTTATTGAATAAATGAATTCACATAGAACAATCACCTTAAGTTGCTTACATTCTAATATGAAAGATGGACACTCTACCCACCTACTGAAGGCTAATGCTTCTTAGTTATTCTGGCCCAGAAATACTCGGTTTCCCAACAGGCCCCGCTCCTCTTGACCTCTACCTCCCCTCCCCCCATACTTAAGCCAGATTGGATTCCCTTCAGTACCATCGGCATTTTCATGGGATAGTCTCGAGAAGCTGTTCCGACTCACACAAAAGAGTGTCTAAAGATGGCAAAGGCTCTTTCTATCTTCCCTCTGTGATGGCGTAAGATCTTTATTAGGTCAGTGCCTCAAAGGAACCACAAGCTTCTTAGGGAGGTAATCTGTCCAGCTCATCCTGTCACTCTTCAACTCAGTGCCACTCAGTAGCGATGTGCTCTGCCTGTCATCTTATTATCCCGGTGCAGTAAAGCAGCCGCCTCCCTCCATTTTCAGCTCATTTGGAGTTGGTTTAACATCTCCACTTCGGTACGTTTGGTAATTGCATCTGAAAACCCACCAAGGGCTAACCATTCAGATAGTTATCCAGTGTGTCTTGTGCAGGGGAGGAAAACTTGTCCTGTCTTTCCTTCTAGGTTCTTTGGTGGCCTAATAACTAAATTGACATCAAACAGATTAAGAGGAGAAAAGCAAATTTAATTTCATATGTACGGGAGCCCCACAAAGACATGGAAACACGAGAAGCTCTCAAATAGTCAGGTGACTGAGACTTATATGCTATCCTGAGCTCAGGAGAAGGGGGTGGGGTCTGGGACTTAAAAGGAGAGGAAGACGGTTCATGGGAAGATGGTCAGAGCAAATGTCTGGCCGACAAATGTTTTTGTGCCATTTCTGATGTAGAAAAGCTCTCCTCCTGGCACAGGCTCCATACCTAGGTTCTATTAGGCAGTTCAGGGCGAGGTAAGTAGCTCTTCCTGAGTCTGTTGTGACGTAATTGTTCTTAGCTCGAAATAACCCTCATGCCGAAGTGGTGCATTCTGGGGTGGCCTGCATTGAACCCCATCTTGTGCAGGCGAGTTAGGGGCAAACCAAACTACATTTGGGTTTCAAATGGTGACAGAAGCCAACAAACTTGATATTCAACCACCACCAACAAAATCTTATTGGCATCATTTGGGAAAGGTTGCAAGATTTATATACTTGTGTAGTCCAAGGCACATGCACACAATGAGATTCCAACCCTCCCCCCAAATATCTTTTATCTTCAACCGATCTTGTTTTAAAGGTACCTGCCCATTTATTGTGGATGACAGACTAATAAAATGAAGTCATTTTAATAAACGCGGTATCAGAATATCCCATCTTCTAATGTGGCAATGTGAAATTTCACCACTGGAGGAAACATTTAACATTCTGACTATTTTAATACTTTTAATAAATATTTGCAATTCCTATGATAAAGCATCCCAGTAGAAAATGCATTTCCTCTGAAATTTATGTGGCTGCTGGCAGGTGGCCATTTTCTAATTTTCTGTCTCACTTACATACATTTATTACAGATTTCTAACCACCCCTTTTTACTCTTTGGCTGACTACGAGCATGCTGCTTCCTCTGAGTAGGAGTTGGTGGTTAAAATTGAGGATGGTAAACAAGAGCTTTTTGGTAGGTGAGTTCAGGCCTGTAGTTCCTTTGAACCAAGTCTTCAGATCCAAAGGGGCTTCAGGATCCTTCCTCGGGACCTTGAAACAGTGAAAGGCTGGTGGCAGGCAGGAGGGTAGGAGGAGAGTGAGGATTAGGTCATTGTTCTTATCTCTTAAGCTTTGGGCTTACTCATGGAATACATCAGAATCTGGGGAAATACTTGTTAGAGTAATACGGTTTAGAGAGATAGTAATATCCAGGTTAAGTAAACCACATTTTGAAAACCATAAAGGGAAGGGAATTGTTTAATAAAATTCTATTATAAATCTTTTTGAAGAATAAAAAATAACTTTAAGGTGTGTCATTACCCCTTAATGTGTATTTCCAATCTTTGTTAGACATCTTCATATAAAATGCCTGGGAACACCTCAAACTCAAACATTTTAAAACAAAGCTTACTATGCCTGCTATTTCTATCCCCTACAGTCTGACATTCGCAAAATTGAATAGCTTATCTGTATGCTGGATCTCACTTAAAGTTATTGCCCTTCTCTAATCAAACAAAATAAAAATATGAGTCTTTTTCAGGCATTTTCTCTATAGGTTATCCCAAGTGCTTCTTATTCTACCTACTCAATGTCTCTTTACTCATTTCCTCCTTCAATTCCTGTGGTTGCCCTAGCTTAAGAATTTATTATTGCTAATGACCACTCTATTTTAGGAATTATTGAATCATTGTATTTTCTCATTGAAGCTTTTCAGCAGTCCTAGAGTCAAGTGATAATAATATCATCCCCACTTTACAGGCAAAGGAAAAGGCAGAAACTTTCAGTGACTTGCCCAAGGTGACTCAGCAAGGAGATCTTAGTGATGAGATTCGAACCTCATAGTCTGACACCAGAAAGGAAGCTCTGAACCACTAGACTTCTTATATTGCCATAGAAACTTCATAGCTGTCCTCCCTGCTGGCTTTTTCTTGTCTCTCCTATTCCTTCTTCACATTTCTGCCATAGACTGCTTATCGAAATATGGGTTCCTTTCACAACTTACAAAACCACTGATGGTGTCCTTATGCTCATCATTTATTCACTCATTCATTCATCCTACATTCCTTTATTCCATTTACTTGACAAATATTTGTGGACCACAGATTATGTACCAAGCACAGTTTAGATATTGGGGCAACTGTTAAAATAAAAGTCATCCAAAATTCTTGCCCAGTGGCTAATAAGAAAAAAAAAATTGTGTTACAACGTAAGTCTGGGTAGTGGTAAGTACTATAAAGAAAGATAAAGGAGAGTAAACAATAGTGAGGAGAGGATTTGTGTTTTAGACAAGATGATTAGGAAAAGCACCTGAAATGAGTAACATTTAAGTGGAGATCCATATAACAGGAAGAAAGATGCATTGCAGGCCACGGGCGAGAGTAGTCATGAAAAGGGGAAAGACAGGTGCACGGTGCTTGAAGCTGGGCTCTCCTGAGCCTGTTCATAGCAGCCGGGAAGCAAGAATGACTGAAGCCAGGAATGAGTGCTGAGACAAGAGAAACTTGAGGGACACGGGGATGGGGCCCTATAGATTATGCTAGTTTCTTTGGAGTAATCTTCCTTTTCCTTTCACTCATGACATATATTTCCAATCTCTTTGAAGCGGCGGCAACTTGTCACGATGCACTACCTGCTGTCTTCAAATAAGAGCACACACTTTGCCATCTATCTTCTTGACTCTATCCATATTAAAGGTTCTCTTCTCTGACTTCTGAAATGTTCCCATCCTTCAAAGCCTATTTCCAACACCGCAGGCTGAGTTCATTCTTCTCATATGTCAAACACAACTTTAGGTCCCTCCTCAGTGAGGAAAAGGAAGGGGACTCATTGTGAAGGAACTCTAAGTCAGACTGCCTGTGACCAAATCCCACTGTATACAGTACTTTGTTGGCCGGGGTTCTCCAGGTCAACCGAGGACATCTTTCCAAACCTTAGTCTGGTGTTAACATTTTAAAAATACAGCATTAGAGTAACAATCTCATAGGCTTTTCAAAGAAATAATCGAGAGTATCCTTGTACATAATATGAACCCAATAAATTTTAACTTTAAATTATTTTAAAAGACTTCTAAGATCTCAGGACCCTTTTCTTATTAAGCTAAAAATATGCTCTAGTATTATGCTTCTTGGGATAGACTTTAAGTATCTTGACAGCAAAGGCCATATCCAATTTATTTGTCATAGACTTTTTTTAGAGCCTCTCCATGGAGTAGGTGTTAATAAAATGGGTCAACGTATTTATTATCCAAAATGAAAACCTATGTACTTCATCTAAAACATTTGAGACACACATTAGTGAAGGATTTTGTAACGTCTAAAATCAAATATTTTCTTTTTATTTACAGCGGGACTAGGATAAAGGGCTTAGGAAATACAGCAACACATGGAGAGTAACTTTGTGATCTTGGGGCAAGGACACGTTTTGAACAAAACACAAAAAGTATCAAACTTAAATTGATGAATGAGATTGCATTAAAATGTAAAACTTTGGTCCATCAAAAGCAAGTGAAATGACAAGATATAAACTAGAAGAATGTATTTGCAACATATATAACCAACAAAGATTTTGCATCTAAAATGCACATAAAATATCTACTAAAAGGTTTTTAAAGATACTACAAGCCAACAGAATAAAATGGAGAATTATATACAAAATAGAAATTTTACAGAAAGTGGGATGCCAATTCTGAATAAACAAATGAATAAAGTGATCAAAACTCTTTCTACTTAATGAAATAATGTTAAAGTCCTTGATAAGATAACATGTATGCTCACTAGATTGGTATAAATTTAAGGTGTTTGATAATAACTACTGGCAGTAAGAATGTGGACCTGTGGGAATACATAGACAAGTCTGGTGGGAGTAAAACTTGATTCAACCATGTTGGGATATACTTTGATGCCAGTTTCTGAATTTGAACATTTGCATGCCTTATGGGCTAGCAGTTTCACTTCTATTTATGTGATTTAGAGAAATGCTTGCTCATGAGCCTCAAGAGATATGTACAAGAATATTCATAGAAGCACTGAGTAGAAGCGTAAAAACCTTGGAACAACCCTAGTGTACTTCTGCAGGAAGATATATATTATAGACCAGATTACATTCCCCCCAAAATCTGATTAGAGGCTTTAACCATCAACATATCTATACATGGAGATAGGGTAAACAAGGTCTTAAGTGGGACTCTCATCCACTGGACTGGTCTCCTTATAAGAAGAGGAAGAGATATGAGGAATGTGCTTGCACAGACAAAGCCCATGTGAGGACACAGTGAGAAGAGAGCTGCCTGCAAATCAGGAAGAAAATTCTCTCCAGGCACCAACCCTGCCAGCACCTTGATCTTGGACTTCCAGCCTTCAGAACTGTGAGAAAATAAATTTCTGTTGTTTAAGTCCCCAAGTCTGTAGTATTTTGTTATGGCAGACCCAGCAGACTAGTACAATACATAAGCCATTTGTGATATATAAGCACATGGAACATTATACAGCAACTAGTAGCCCGTTTGCACGAAGATTCGTGCAATAGACCTTCATTCACCTGGCTGCCTGCACCAGTTTTCTGCCGGCACCGGGGACCCAGGCCTTGGCTGTGGCCACCGCCTTCTACCTTCTTTCAGGGTCCCGGCTTGGCCCGGGGCGGTGGCCTTGGGCTGGGCTGCACCCAGCGTCCCTGCCACCCAATTGCAGGAGCAGGCACCCGGCTGGCGCCCAAGGCCTGGAAAGCCCCCCTTGGGCTCCGCCGCACCCCAGCCGGGTCCCTGCGACCCGATTGCAGGAGCGAGCCGAACCCCCAGGTCGGCTCGCTCCTGCGATCGGAGCAGGCACCCGGCTGGCGCCCAAGGCCCGGAAAGCCCCTGGCGCCTTTCCGGACCTTGGGCTTCGCCGCACCACAGCCGGGTCCCTGCAATGGTTTCCTGGCGGGCGTGGCTTGGTTGGTGGGCGTGGCTTGGGCATAGTGAAGGTGCGGTCAATTTGCATATTTGTCTATTATAAGGTAAGATAAAAATGAATAAACAATCTATAGATTTGATGCAGTCCCCATTAAAATACCAACAGCATATTTCACAGATCTAGAACACACTCTCCAAAAATTCACATGGAATAAAAAAAGACCCTGAGTAGCCACAGCAATCCTGAGAAAGAAGAACAAAGTTGGAGGGATCGCAATACCAGATATCAAGCTATATTACAAAGCCACTATTCTCAAAACTGCCTGGTACTGGCATAAGAACAGACATACAGACCAATAGAACAGAATAGAGAACCCAAAAATTGACCCAAGCCATTATGCTCAATTAATATTTGACAAAGGATGTAAGAGAATATACAATGGAATCAATATAGTCTCTTCAATAAATGGTGTTGGGAAAATTGGACAGATATGTGGGGAAAAAAAATGTAACTCGACCACCAGTTTACACCATACACAAAAATAAACTCAAAATGGATAAAGGACTTAAACATAAGATGGGAAACCATAAAAATCTTAGAAGAATCCATAGGCAGCAAAATATCAGACATATGTTGTGCAATGTCTTTACCAATACAGCTCCTAGGGAAATGGAAACTAAGGAGAAAATAAACAAATGAGACTACATCAAAATAAAAAGCTTGTGCACAGCAAAAGAAACCATCAACAAAACAACAAGAAAGCTCACTGCATGGGAGAACATATTTACCAATGTTATCTCCGATAAGGGTTTAATCTCCAAAATTTACAGAGAACTCATACAACTTAACAAAAGGAAGATAAATAATCCAATCAAAAAAATGGGCAAAGGACCTAATAGACACTTTTCAAAAGAGGACATACAGAGGCGGAGAGACATGAAAACATGCTCAAACTCACTAATCATCTGAGAGATGCAAATCAAAATGACAATGAGGTACCATCTCACACTTGTCAGAATGGCTATCATCAACAAATCAACAAACAACAAGTGCTAGCGAGGGCAGTGGCAGTGGTGGGAGCCTCTCCTGCTTCCACAGCAGCTCTAAGGATGTCCGACTGCCACAGGAAGCAGGCCTAAGGTGTCAGTCAGAAATCCCCTGAGGGCTCTCAGACTGTGAGAGGGTGCAGGCTGGGCTGAGGGACCCTCCCCCCCCCCCCCCAGTTCACGAATTTTGTGCACCGGGCCTCTAGTTTTCAGATAATATGGTAATGTTTTAAGTATCAAATCTATACTAATAAAAGGGTAATATTCTAATTAGACCGGGAGACCTTCTGGACATCCTTTTGGACAAAGCCATGGTGGCAGGTGAGGCAGAGGTGGTTAGGGATGATCAGGCCAGGAGGGGAGGGCTGTTGGGGGTGATCAGGCCAGCAGGGGTGGGCAGTTGGGGCGATCAGGCAGGCAGGGGGGACAATTGGGGGTGAGCAGGCTAGCAGTGGGGGGCAGTTGGGGGCGATCAGGCTGGCAGGGGGGGGCAGTCGGGGGTGAGCAGGCCAGCAGGGGGGCAGTTGGGGGCAAGCAGGCCAACAGGGGGGCAGTTTGGGGGCAAGCAGGCCGGCAGGGTGGGGAAGTTGAGGGCAAGCAGGCTGGCGGGGGGGAGGAGTTGGGGGCGAGAAGGCCAACAGAGGGGGGTAATTGAGGGCAAGCAGGCCGGCAGGCAGAGTGGTTAGGGGCGATCAGGCAGGCAGGCAGGTAAGTGGTTAGGAGCCAGTGGTCCCGGATTGCAAGAGGGATGTTCGACTGCCAGTTTAGGTCTGATCCCACAGGATTCTGAGCAGTTAGGAGCCAGCGGTCCCAGATTGCAAGAGAGTGCAGGCCAGGCTGAGGGACACCCCCCCCCCCCCCCCCGCTACCCCCTGCGCACGAATTTCGTGTACCGGGCCACCAGTATTACATAAAAAGGAATAATAACTGTTTTAAAAGTGCTTTTCTTTCATATGCAGCTATATAGCCTTCAACTTTGATTTTAATTGAAATTCTTTTTCTTGCTTTCCTTAACATCTTTTGCCTTTTTCTTTTTTACATATAAGTTGGTTCTTTATAAACTTTAAAGTTATGGAAATAGCCAGTTTCATTATTTTTTGTTATGAAAAATATACTACTAATATAATAGGTGTGTGAGTATAGTATTCAGAATCAATTCCAGTGTAAAATTAATTCTCAGTTACTTGCAATATTTAATTTGTATATGCAAAGTACCCTAGTCACCAAAAAGATAATTTACTTTGCTCTGAAATCTCTCTGTCTACATATTAATGTCATCTTTTCTTTCAGACCCACATACTCACTGGAACTCATTGGTATTATCTGTGTGAACTTAGAGGAGTTGCAATATCAATAAGTTTGTCAAACATCATTATATCTGGTCTCTTGGGCAGAATTTGTTTATGTTATCCCAATTCTATAACTGTATGTCCAAATTTAACAACTACCTTCCAATACTTGATGAATTCTTTCTTTTTTGCTAGTCACATTCACCATTGAAGATTAAGTGTAAAACCTTAGCTACTTTAATATACTTTTGCTAAAATCTCTAGCAGCTTAGGGAGCATATTTTCCAATCTGTAATTGGTAATTTAAAAATTAATTCTAAAAGTATGTGTTAATAGCCCTATATTCCTCATGTAGTTGTGGGACCACAGCATACACACAGACTAGGTACAGTATCCATTTCTAATTTTTAATCTCATGTATACCTTGATACTCTGTGGGGATGTTGGTGGAATGGGTTGTGATATTCTCCCCCACTAAAACATTGCATTTTTTGTGAGATTTTATTGCCACTTGTCCTATCCTAAAATCTTCAAAACTCTCAGTTTTACCACATGGAGTGTCTTGTGACAACCACAGTCACAACTGGCTCTAATCAGAAAGCTTGTGTGAGACATCATCCAAAAAGCAGAGTGAGTTGCTCAATTATTACTATTTTCTATCTTTTTATTGTAAAAAATATGTTAAATGTGAAACATTCTTTTAAATTGGTAATTCAGAGTGACACCCATCAACACCACCACTACCAGCTAGCAGAGTTTGACAATTGGAAAATAGGTTTTTTTTTACAAATGTCCATGTTATTGTCTGGCTATGACCTGGAAGCATTGAAGAACTGATGGAATGTTCATACCACTGGAGCGGTCATAATAAAAAGGTTTGCTTCTGCAGGTGATACCAAAACCAAAGCTGCATTAATTTTTCTTTTAAAATAGAGTTTCCTCTCTTCTCTCATTCAGCCAAGTTCATGTTCCTTCAGATGCTAAATCTGTACATCCCAAAGGCATGAATACGAAAGCAGACTTCCTTGTTCCCTAATTATCTTTGGCAGAATTAGTATCATCAAAAGAAAATCCCATCGAAATCAACGTACACAACTAGGAGAACAGGAAACAGCATGGCACTTAAAAAGTCATCTATTGTCGTGGCCCACTCACAGGAGCACAGGGATGGAAGCCCGTGCCCTCCGCTAGAGACGCCTTCAGGGCTGGCTGGGGAGATAGAATAAGATGCTACCAGATTTTCTAATTGTCCTAGTGGTGGTCTTATTGTAAGGATCCCTAGAGAGTGGAGGAATGCTGTTAGGGGTACTTTACAGTTTGTTGTATCTATGCCCAAAGAACCACCACTCTTATTCTCAGATTTAAAGATCTTGAGGTTTGGAGTTACTAAGTCTAGGCTTCCTGTGGCGTTCCATCAATCCCATTGTGTACATTGGATTAAGAGCAATTGGGGTTGATCCTTCCCTGAACTTTGACCACCATCACTTTGGGAGTTCCCTCAGGCCTTTGTGTTCTGTGGTAATGACTTTTCATTTAATTTTTACTTTTCTTGGGTGGGCTGGAATCCATAAATATAAATGGGAGGGCCGCTGGTCATTCCAGGAACAGGAATTCAATCCTCAGGAGGCTCTGATAAAATGTACACTGGATAGAGCCCTGTTCTTACAGCTTACGTTTATCTGAAACTCTGTGAGTTACAACCTGGTAATGTCTGTTTTCTCATGTGTTATCACATCTGTAATGATAACAAAACCATGCTAATTCATTCTGATTTATTTATTTATTTTTTTTTTGGTGACACTGAAGCTGAAAAGACCCTCCAGCCAGCCTCTTACATCAAAGTGCTTCTTTCCTATTGTGCCACTTAAAAACAAAACTGTATTCCACTCTTCGGCACACTCGAATCTTTCCATTTCTATTACAATCCTTCATTAATTTGACTACCTCGTTGCTTTTTAGCTTTGAAGAAGGGGGAGTACTAGGAAACACTTGAATTCACGGTCAGCTCTGGCAGCGTGGGTCTGCTCTTCCAAATATTTCAGCTATTTCCTCCCCGCGGGCTTACTGTCGTGTTTGAGTTCCTGTGCAGAGCAGATACGAATCGTGCCCTCCCATGTTAGGCATCATAAATATCGTTCAAATAATAGATAATTCACCTGATCTTATGCATTCCTGTGCACTTAAGAGATTCTCAGTGGGAAGAGAAAAAATGCATTTTGATTTGAGGCATTCCCAGGTTTTATAGAGGTGCTAAATTATATCCCTGGAATGCTGGGGGAACTACTGCTCCCATTATCAAATGCTATCTCTATCTTATTCTCTTCCCCCTCCTCAACCTCAAAAGAGACATCTGAAAGGGTACCCCACCTGGTAAACAGCAAGATCCCCCTCTCTATAGCCTCATGTTTGCAACTTTAAATAACTGTGTGTTGGCATCAGGGATTACCAGGGTCTGTGTAAAGTAAGGGAATTTCATTACTTTAAATCTCTGGAAGGAAATGGGAACCTCTGTACAAAGCAGCCGTCCCATTTTAACTGTGCTCTGAATGGTTAAAAATGTGTCCTTATATTGAACATATATATCTGCTTGGGTCAAATTTCTTAGTGTAAATCTAGCCCTCTGGGGCTAACCTGTCAGTTTTATCTCTTTTTAGAGCATGTTTCCTCCAAAGTTTTCTATGGTTATCAGAATCATTTGAAATCTTCTCTGCATCGTTAGTATAAGTTTTTCTTGTGTAATGTGGATTCTGGAAGCCTCCCAGTCCTGCTCAGTCAATCTCATCGTGTGTAACGACTGGGATGCCCTCACAGCAGAATGAATGTAAATGTCGTCTTAGGTTAGTTTCTCCTGAAAGCAACCTGAGCCCAGTCTTGGTGAACATAGTTGATTTGGGAGGTGATTCTAGGAAGATCCAGTGAAGAAGCGTGGAGAGTGACTTGGGGGAGGTAGAAAAGCCACAGAGTGTGTGTTAATGAGCTGATTCCCATTGTGGGCTGTGGGGCTCCATTGTACGGGGGACCCTCTGAGAAACTGTGTGGAACACACCTCAGGATCATTTCATCAGGGGTTGGTATGGGGGGGGGCGGGTCTGAGATGTGTTTCCATTGACAACCACCCCCCCCACACACACTGGGAGAGGACTGCAGGGGGGCAGGGAGGGGGCATGAATGCCCAGCACTTTCTCTTTGTGCCTTATTGCGGAATCCTCATATAGGTGCTGGGAAAGCACTCTGGCAGTGGAGGAGAGAGACCCAGGTGTTTGAGGTGGACAGCTGCGAGCCTGCCGGGAACTGCACAGGGGAGTTCTGGTGGGCTGAGGGAAATAGGAAGGACATCTGCAAGGGCTGCCACCGAGGGCAGCCTGGCCATGCGAACGTGGCCTTATATAGAGCCACAGGGATGTGGAACAGCAGAGTTCAAATCCTGCCTGAAAGCACTGCAATTTAAAAAATATATTAGTAATAATTTAGAGGCTACATCAGCCAAACAAAATATGCTGGCCAGTTTATAGCCCTTGCCACAATGAGCAGTTGGGACAGTGCCAAACTGGAAGGCACGTCCTGTCCAAAGGATGCTGCCGTTCCTCAACTTCAGCCCATTGTGATCCTTTAAGATTATGGGCCGAACACTGTTAGGTCTTCTGATTTTTTTCCATGAGAATCCAGAAATCCAGACTTGATGAGAAATTCCTTGACTTTTAAACACTATGAACTGAATTCGTTTGAGCCCCATAAAGTACATCTTGAGGGTGTCTGCCTCCCATTTATAAGTCTCTGCTCAACAACAGCAGCACAGGGGGGTGTGGGAACTCAGGACCTCCAAAGTATACGAAGTGGCTCCATTGAGCATTTCTGGGCAAACTGGTTTTGCTAATGCATGCTCATTTCAGAGAAATAAAGTTTCTGGTATAGAAATAAGAGAGATTAAAGAAATGAAATAGAAACAGAAGTTGGGCAGTGGCATCCTTAGATAAACTTCATTTCCATTGAGTGGATCTCACGCCTTGCGGTGGGAGGTGCTCTAAAATAAGTAAAGAGCTTTTTGCCCTTGTTACTGTAACCCAGATTAAAGCAGCATTGCTTTGCATCAGGAAAATTTAAGGTAGGGCTTTGATCTTTTCTCTATTAAAATAAAGTAATGCTTTAGTCTGACCTCAAGGAAGTAGTCTTAATTAGGGGCCTTAAATGAAATAATTGACCTTGGCATTGCCTTCAGCTCAGGGCACAGAGCTATTATCAAAATGACTTATCGAGAATTAAGACATGCTGCAATAGGACTATTTATTTAATAATTTTACATTTTCAAATTTTTAGCTCCCAGACGCTTAGACTGCAAGGCCACGTACCAGCTTTGCAGCGGCCAAAATGTTGTATCGGAATGAAATCTATGTTGAGATTATGCATTGATAAAGGATATTGTCTTTGTTTAAACACTAGTATTGTTGACATTTTGGACCTGCTTCATTTTCCCATCAACCATCTTAATATCATTTTTTGATTGTGAGGCATCTCTTCTCTGTGTGGGTGGGTATCGTTTTAAGCATTGGCACCAAGATTGGGACAGAAAAGTGCAGAAAAAGCACTGGACTATAAGGCAAGAGATTTCATTCCTGGTCGTCACTTTGTCACTATCCAGTGGGGCCTGGGGAATTTTTTATATATCACCTTTATATTTCTTACAGCTTTATTATCTCATACAGTTAATATAATTATTGTCTAACTTTTTAATCTGACCTTTCTTTGTCTTATTTTCTTCTTTACCTAAAAGTCAAACTGTGATCAATTATTCTTACCAAGGAAAACTCTGGGCACTATGTTAAGATGACAGAATATGTCTAGGTAGTTCCCAAGACCTTCTTTCTGGTTCTTTTTTCTCTTCTATGACCTACTTCTCTCCATATTCCTTTACTCTCACAAGCCACTTGGTGACACCATTAAACTCTTACTCTCTCAACAAATTGGATTCTCACTCAAAATCTCCAATCATCCATTTACCCCATAGTGAGAAAAAGCTAACTGATTACTGTCCTTTGTTGCATTTGTACTTATTTCTGGTTAAGAAATAAGTTAAGATTTTACTCTCATAGTATAGAAATTCCAGAAATAAGTATCCAAGTGAGAGAGGTTTTAGGGTGCTAGTAACAAGTGATTTCTACTTTCCCTCAAGACTTTTAACAGGAAAAAGAGTGTAGATGTAGTACGGAAACCCAAGGTTCAACCTTGTACGGGCTATAGAGACAGACTATGGAAGGGCCAAGTAAAGAGCTCAGGTTTTCTGTGCATTTCCAACTACAGACAACAAACTTTTATTTGATGACTGCCTAGTAGGCAAGGTGCTGGGGACAGAGAATTGAATGTAACAGTGTCTGCCCTTTAGGAATTCAAAGGCTGGTGGAGGAGATAAATGAAAGCATAGATTTATAGGGCAGTGTAATGTTTGCCCTGTTAGGCCCAGGCAGGTCCTGGTTAGATGGTGTTTGGCACAGGCCAACAGACCCCATTGCCTTCTCAACCTTTTCAGACAGTATCTGTCCACAGTACTCCAATCAGACCACATAATATGTGTTCCCCCATCCTTGTCTCCTAATAAATCACCTTTCTGCTTCACTCTCACTTTCTTGTCCTTGCTGTCAAGCCATTGCTCTTGCCCTGGTATCCTACCTCCCCAACACAAACCACAGTCCTTATCTCTGGTTTGGCCCAGGAAGTAATTCCTGGTCTCTCCTGTATTCCTCAGATAGCTGAAGGCTTTCTCTGGCTGCTCTCTTAGTCCTAGGTTTCATTTCGGTTCACCTGACATGGTGCCATTTGCTCCAATAAAAAAGATTTTGAAAAGCCTCTGAGAACACAGAGGAGAAAATATTTAATAGAAATAGTAGAGTTAATAACATCTTTATCAAGGAGGCACATTTTCTCTGGTCTTGAAGAGTAAGCTAGAGTTGGATAGGCGAGAGGAGGAAGGTATTTAGATTGAGGGTTGAATGTACATAAAAGCTGGAAGGCATGACAAGCAAGGTGTGTTTGGAGACAGATGAGAGTCTTCATGAAGAAGTCATCTGCACCTTCTCTTCTTCATAGATGTAAGCTTTATAAGAGAGGAGCATTGCTACCCAACCAAAAAGGACAAGGTTGAACTTTTATATACAATGTGTATATAGGAATGACAAAAATGGCCTTGTGAAAGAGAAAATTTCAGTAAGAACCTTACGATTGGGCCAATTTCATCTCATCTATTATAACTTTATACCTTATCTTGGTTCCATAACACCCCCTACCCCTCTTTCTCTCATCATCCTCCCACCATTCCCTACTCTCTCCCCTCCAATCCATCTCCTCTCATTTCGTCCTGAGATCCTGAGAATTTTTTCCTTTAACAATAGGTAGGGCCCATCTTTCTGATTTTAACTTCTTCCCACTGGGAGGTAGAGCTTTATCCTGACAAACTGTTTGGAATTACTGGGGGGGGGGGGTGAATATTAATAGAATTTGGACGTGCATCCTACAGCAGTGAAGAGAACACCTGAGAAGTTGGAAAGCTTTCATGGGAGATTAGAGGCGGCTGGGAGGAAATGTGCGAGGTGGTGGCAAGCTCCCCGCGCGGGTATTTCGCTATCCAGGGATCTCTAATTACTCATACAGTACATGAACAGTATGATATGTCCTTACAATTGCGGATGTCTTTTCAAAGATAATCTTTAATAGTTTATTTGACAACCTGTAAAATTATAGAAAATTATTAGTCTTGGGAATTACAAAAATCCCTGTAGTACAGTCAAACAATAAAATTATAATTACCTGTGGGTAATTGAAATTTAACTGTTTTTTTATTGTATATTACACATCAATAGCAACATAAGTTCAAGAGGTTTTTTTCTTCTTTCCTTTTTTCTTGCAAAACCTGAGAAAATGGACAGCACTGTTGGGGGCTTGTGAGTTCCTGTCACAGTACTGAGCTTGAACAATTTCGATTAAAGCCCCATGTTTGAGACTGTCATTAGACCTGCATTAAATTACATATCTGGAGTGTTAAAAAATAAAGAGTACAGTAGCTTTTTCTCAGCTACCTAAGGTAGGTAGTTAAGGCCTTGATTATCTTTAAAGATCTCTTTTCTTCCCTCCACTGAAAGTCATTGTTTCTTTCATTAAACATAAAACACATTTAAGAACACTAAGCTGTGAAGACAGGAATATTAGGATGGCATATTCCAAAGTACCTTTGTTCTGTATTCATTGCTCTGGGTTGACTTTTTCATTGTATAATGTGATTTTATTATTTAGCTTTCATTCAGCTGCACTGAATAGGACTGGCATTACCTGGGACCTTTAATTCCTTGGGCTTTGGATAAAGTAGGTACTTGCCTTCCTCCTCTTCCTCATCAACCTCCCCTTCCACCACTACCACATTTTTTTAAAGTCACATAGCATTTTCTTTTTTTAAAAAAATGTTATTTAAATATATTTGTATACAATGGCAGAAAAAGATAAATTCTGTATGGTTTACTTATATGTGAAATCTAAAGAAAAACAACAAACAAACAAACATAGCAAAACAAAACAAAACAAAACAGGCATTTTCAAACCAAGGCCAGGGCCTAGCATTTCAGTGTCTCCCCATCACGTCTCTTGAAGGATTGGCCTTTAGCATAGCATCTCC
Organism: Eptesicus fuscus; assembly: GCF_027574615.1. Lineage (NCBI taxonomy): Eukaryota > Metazoa > Chordata > Mammalia > Chiroptera > Vespertilionidae > Eptesicus > Eptesicus fuscus. The sequence goes on along the minus strand of NC_072488.1, from coordinate 33,822,686 downwards.
AGGCTTCACCCTCTGGTTTCCTTTGTTTAAAGGAACCTTCTGGTTCTTGGATTTTCACAGCTGAATAGGGGTTTAACTGATTGGAAAGAAAGTAATAAATCTGTGCGAGGGAAAAAAAGTCATAGGTAACAGGGCTGGTTCCTTTGCAGAAATTGTCCCCATCTTTTGCTGTCCCTCCTTACCCAGCTCCACTCTCCCACCCTGTCTCAGAGTCCTGCCATTTCCGTCTGTAAACTTGATAGCTGCTACAAGGCCTTCAGGGAACTGAGGGTACTCAGAATAGCCCCTTGAAGCTTTTATCCAGAAGTAGCCACTTCAGGCCAAGTCGTCTGATCTAGTTTCTTCTCTGTGGTTTGGACAGTAACGGGGATTTAAATCTACTTTTATTTCACCAGCTGCTGATTTTCAACTCTTTATCTGGGTAGAAGAAAATGGGGTCTAAGAATGTGGAAGGTTCCAGAATAATATCAGAAATTAGCCAGGAAGCTAGTGCTAGCCTTTCTTCTGTAAGTGGTCTAAAGGGTTCAATGTGGAGGGGGGGGGGGCGGACAATAAATCTTCATATCTGTGGTAACCACTGGGAAGTCCATGACACATGAGGTAGAAGGAGGGGCTACCTCACTCAGACCTTTGTCTTAATTTTATAAGTGAACCAAGAAAAAGAGGACAAAATATGAAGTTGAGGCACAACATCATCTCATTTATTCTCGTGTCCTTCATCAATTCATTCACACACATGATGCCAGACACTGAAAAGAACACTCACGTACACACACACACACACACACACACACACATACACACACCCCTAATCTTTTAAGTAAGGTATCATCAAGATTTCCCATTTAATGGCTTAAGTCATAACTTCATGAATCTTAAGAACCAATGTTGAAAAGCAAATGTACATAAAGTATTTCTTTTGGGAAAAGTTAGTCCCCTTAGAATTACTTCTATATAATGATTTAATGAGGCTCCTTAAAACACCAAATCTTATTTTCTATCCAAAGTTTGGTTAGGAAGTATGTGCACTACCCTAAACATTAAATGCATGTTGTAAAATGATAAGAAGCTAATATATTACCAATTACCCTTATGTAGATGAAAGTTCAAGGTGGATATTGTCCCTCAACAGATTGGGCTAACCTCAGTAGTTTGAAGGCCCATGAAATCATGATTTTATAAAATATCAGTTTGGTGTGATCTTTTTAAACAGGAACCAGCTCATACCTGGTGTACTCATTAATCATCTTTCTTTTCCCACTCCAGTAACCTCCAGGAGGATAGGCACTTTGTCATGGTCGTCATTCTAATTTTCATAACCATTCACTGCTTTCACACTTAAAATAAAGTCAAATCAGCCCTGGTTGGTGTGGTTCAGTTGCTTGAACATCATCCCATGCACTGAGTGGTCACAGGTTTGATTTCCTGTCAGGGCACATGCCTGGAAGGCAACAGATCAATGTTTCTCTCTCATCGATGTGTCTCTCTCCCTTTCCCTCTCTTTCTAAAATCAATAATAAAAATTTAAAAAGAAATCAAACCCTCTCTATCTAGCCCCTGCCTACTTCTCTAACCTTGTCTCCTACCCTCTTTCCATTTCCCTCTAGCCCCTAAGTCCCTTGGTATTCATTAATGCACCAGCTTCTGCCCACTTTGCATTTTTTTCCCCCATTCAGTTATCTTCTCACCTCCTCAGGAAGATCTTCTTGACTACTCTTCTTAAATGTGCATTCCTCCAAACCCAGCATTCTGTTTCTGGTTAGTCTGCTTTGTTTTTCTTCATAGTATATATCACCATATAGAAAGAGTTTTGTGTGATAATAACTCAGTAATAGTCTTTAATAGTTAGTATTTTGGCAAATGAAGAGCATCCCAGGATGGGAATTGAGTAGAGATCAAAGTGATCCTAAGTTATGCACCAGGGTTCTTAGGGCTATGAACAAAAACAGACACAGCAGGAGGGATTTGTATAGATAGAAATAGCTAGTCACTGATGAATTATTTTGATTTTTGTATAGAGATATGTCATTTCTGATTTCTAAAATGGATTAGATGATCTATGCAGTTAAGACTCTGCATTAGGGCCAGTTGGCATGGCTCAGTGATTTAACATTAACCTATGAACCAGGAGGTCATGGTTCCCTTCCTGGTCAGGCCATATGCCCTGGTTGCAGGCTCCATCCCTAATGTGGGTGTGTAGGAGGCAACTGATCAATAATTCTCTCTCATCATTGGTGTTTCTATCTCTCTCTCCCTTCCCCTCTCTGAAATCAATACAAATATATATTTTAAAAAAGACTCTGCATTGGGTCCAACAGTTCAATATTACATGGGGAAAGTACATGTAGAAATTATCAAATCCATAACAAGGTAAAACCTGGTTTCCACCAATTTAATCACTATTAAAAGCCTCATAAACCATATTTTGGTAAAAAAAGGACTAATATCTATCTCACAGCTATGCCCAGCTTCTAACTGAACTGTTATATGATTCTTCACATTCCTCTTTAAAAAGTCAATGGTTTATGAAATTATCCAAATACCTGAATCCTTCCCTAGCCAGAAAAAAAATCATTAAATGTAAAAGATTTTAAATTACATGCACTCCATAATCCCCCAGGCTTCCCCCTCCCTCCCCGCAACCAAGTGAAAGTTATAGTTTCAAGGTAAGAAATATATGTAAGGCTTAGTAAATCTGGGATGAAAGGCTCCACGATTTTGACACAATACCTAAAATTTAACCAAAGTTGTTGAAAGGTGAGACTTAAAAATATCCGAATACTATTTTTCTCATCCCATTCCGTAATTTTGTGCATTCCTCTTTCTACTTGCAGAGGAGTAAAAGTGGAAGACTTGTCCTCAGCAGACCCCCTCACCTGCGGAGTCCTGGGAGGGGTACTTCTAAGACAATATTCTAAAAAGTCATTCCTTTCCTGAAGACCCTTCAGAATCCTTAGTATGCTCAAGATGCAGGCCTCACAGCTACATGGTGGTCTGAAGGTCATGGGTCATGTGAAGACCCAATGGATCTCTCAGTGTGGGCAGTGTCCTTTGCTCAATTCAGCTGAAGGCTCTTTGAATCTTATCTTTTGGGAGCTTTGAAGTGTAGAAAGCAAGACAAAGATCCATCCTCTGACCTTCTAGAAGATTCTAATTTCTTGCAGTCTACTTTAAAATAGCTGTCCTATTCTAACACCCCCAGGTCATTTGGGAACCTCTACAAGGGCTTCACAGTGTGTATCATGCAGAGGTCAATGTCTCTTCCTCAGTGTCCACATTCTTGAGTAACACGTTCCTCTAAACTCAGGGTTACCAAGGGAATGGATTTCTTTCAAGTCTGGAGGAGACCTCACACTGCTCTAAGTTTCATAAGCTTGTTAAGTCTTCCTGACTGAAACCACAGGCCTAGTTGACAGTCCAACATCCCTTCCAGCTCTAGGAGTCCAGGTTTTAGCTCAGGCCCAGATAATTCTTGTAGTGAAAAAGTGAAACTTCTGTTCTAGCTAATTCAGTCTTCAGCACATTTGCTACTGTTTTTTAGAAGCCAGAGGCGATTTACAAGGGAACTTGCAAAGCCATTTTGCCTGAACAAATTCTCCATCTGGTGATTCACTGAACATTATCTCATATTTCTTAAAGAAAGAAACAAGGAATGGACTTAGAAGGCCTCATGTTGAGGTTTACCTGCCAAGACATCTTATTCTGCTGACTCTCCAGACCTATTTGTAAATTTACACTTAAAAACACCCTTTTGGTATAATTTCCCATTATTCCTTTGCTTCTATCTGTCTTAGGTCAGTGAAGCTGGAAGTTGGAGACCATGTGCGCATAAATACTAAAATAGTTGAAATTTAGGAGGAATTTTGTAAAAAGTCTCCATTTTTATGGGATTCACAAATGAATTTTGAGTAACTTTTTAGTCAGTAGCTCTGTGGTGCTTAAGAACAATGCTGCTGCTGAGGCATTTCACATTGCCTCCTGTGGAAAAAAATAATATGCACAGATCCTTTTTATGCAAATGGAAAAAACAGGACCTGTTAGTGTGTATGATCATACACAGGCTCTGCTATTCCTTCTGGGATACTCTCAATTCCCCCAAACATTTACTACTCTAACCCTAACCTTTGCTTTTTCTCCTCTTGTTTGCTGGGATATTCTTGGTGGTATGCGCATTTCCTTGCAGAGTTTGCTATGGCCCTGTTGGTTTCTGTGTTTTTCCTGACTTAAGCCAAATGCGCCTTCCCATCTAACTTGTTGTCACTTACTGACTGCATCACTTCTCCTTCTACCTTTCTACCCTCAGAGATAATATCTCCCCAACAAGTTGGTTTGCTTTAGAAGTAGTTTGTGCCTATGAAAGGAAACTGTTCTTGGTACCTGCTCCTTCTACAACACTGCTTTTTTAAGGCCACAGACTAGTGCTCATTCAGCTGAGTTTCTTTGTTTTTCCACTGTTTAATCCATAATTCTCTTGCTGTGACCTTTGTTGCTATTTGACTACTTTGGATATTGTGCCCCTTTTATAGGCCTCCTATGATGTGAACTCTGGAGGACAGAATCTGGGCCAGATATATGTAGAAAGAGGTTCAGAAAAATGAAAGAGGAACTGACATGTCCAAGAAGGGGCTCAAGGTTTATAAGACATGGGGAAATGGAAACAGTAAATGTAATCTCACACAAGGAAACAAAACTAAGATGGAACTGAACTCATTCACTTCTATACACACACTTTCATTCATCAGCTCAACACGTGTCTCTAATACTCTAACCCTTAGTGGTTTCTTTTACAAGATTGCTCAAGATTTCTTCTCTTTGTGCAGGAATCCTAGACCTACACAATCATCATTAAACACGGATGTGGCCCTAACTGGTTTGGCTCAGTGGACAGAGCGTCAGCCTGTGGACTGAAGGGTTCCAGGTTCGATTCCAGTCAAAAGCATGTACCTTGGTTTCAGGCACATTCCCAGTAGGGGATATGCAGGAGGTAGCTCATCAATGTTTCTCTCTCATTGATGTTTCTAACTCTCTATCTCTCTTCCTTCCTCTCTGTAAAAAAATCAATAAAATATATGGAAAAAAAGGCAACACAGTTGTGAAAGCATTTTCTGAACCAATGACAATTGTCTCTCTTTTAACTAGTGCCTGGTATGACAAATTTGAGGCTTGAAAAATGTGAGGCTTTCTCCTAGTCTACCATATATCATTCATCCATTCATTTATTCATTCAATCAATCACTTAAGTGACATTTATTGAGCAAGAACCAAATATGTGCCAAGCATTGTTCTGGCACTCCAGAAATGGCAGTCAATACAATAAAGATCCTGGTCTCATGCAACTTACTTATGAGAGGAGTAGGTTGAAAAGATACATACCTTTTCTTTCACATGTTTATAAATTCTATGAAGAAAAATATGATGGGTAAATTCACAGAAATTAATGGGGAGAGAAGTTGCGGCATCATATAGAGTGGCAAGAAAAGGCTCCACCAATAAGGTGTCATATGATTGAATACTATGTGGGCATAAGCCATATGGATATATAGAAGAAGAGCCTTAGATAGTCGGAGCAGGAAATCCAAACAGAAGAGCACTTGGTATATTCGGGAAATAGCAAAATATGGAGTCATCTAGTAGGTCTATGTCCTATGAACACCCATCTACTTTTTATTAACCTAAAATTAATACCCACTTTATTGTGATAATCTGTTTAGTACTTACCTTTCCCTATAGGCTACACATAACATGAAACAGGTAATATGACTGCTTGGTTTACCCCACATTGTAGTGCTTACTCAATATGGTACATCAGAGGTGCACCATAAATAGTAATCAAATGAATGAGTGGATGTCTGAATAAACTGCCCTATAAAATGAGATAATGCACATAAATCTTTTAGCTCAGTGCCAGACATATAGAACACATTTAATGGATTTCAGGGACAGTATATTGCTACTGATGTGAGTAATGATGATACAACCCAGGAGAAGATGAACTTCTTGAAGATGGAGAGACTGCTCCTGGTCTATAGGTAGAACTGTGTAGCAAGAAGGTCACTTTAACTGTTTCTTGCTGAAATACATCCATTTAGTATGTACCCTGTGTAACCCCAATAATAGCTGCAGCTGCGGAAAATGCATCTGTAATTATATGAACATATAATAACATCCAACTATATAGTGAATAACAAGAAGGCAGAACTATCCAACTCTTAATTTCCTATTTCCTTCCAAACAAAGAGCAATGTCTTCAAAGTGGAAACAATTAAATGATGTCAAATGAAGATTACCATCTAAGTGAGAGATTAGTAAAGAACATAGCTACTTGAAGTGACTCTCACTCTTCTGGCCTAGGTATAAAATTATAGATGCTATTGCAAAGACCCAATCCTCGTTTGAAAGATCGCATACAATAGAGAAAGTCTCAAGTTTAAAATAAGAGAGCAGTATGTATCTCAAAAACTGAAGAAAGATTACATTATTATCATCGAGCCATGAAATATTCTAGGTTTGACAGTAAGAGAATCAACTAGTGATGATTAAATTGCAGATACATGGAATATTATAGTTGGTAAAGTTTGACAAGTTTGTCAAGTTTATGTCACAAAACTCCCTTAATTCTTCATTTTATAGATAAGGGAGCATAGGCTATTTGGTTGAAATGTCTCTCCCAAACTCATACCTTCAGTGGCAGGGCTAAGGGTTGAAGCTAGATCTCAGGTTCAGAGTAGGTGTTCCTTCAATTAATTTCCATTGCCTTATAACAGGTCTCTTTACTTTCATTCTTGCTCTTCCCTAATCCAGTCTATGCATAGTATCAAAGTGATCTTTTAATCCTAAAACTCAGGTAGTTTTACTAATAAACTCTCTAGTAGTTTCTCTTTGCAATTCAAATTCAAATTCTTTATAATGATCTACAGTACTTCTCTAACATATAACGATGCATGGCACACAGTAGGCACTAATAAATGATGAACTTTTTTTTTCTCTGAATAGTATTATAGAGTCGGCCAATCAAGGTAAATCTACAGAAACAGCTTGATTTAAATAAAATATCCAACATATTCCTCTAAAATTAATATACATGATGAAATCCAAGCTGGGTAAAAAGTGGGTTAACTAAATTCAACAATTTGATCCAGATAATTTATCTTCCATTGTCCAGTGGCTAACAATTTGTTCCCTGCCTGGCCAACCCTGTTTACCAGTGATTTTGATGACAACATGGAAAGGAAGCTTATGAAATTTGAAAGGCACAAAGCTGGAAACAATAGTAAATATAACAACCAACATTCAAAATTGTTCTGACAGTCTGGAATTCAGAGAAAATGCCAGTAAGATGAAATTTAACAGTCATAAATACAATGTCTTGAATAAAAGTTCAAATATTAATTGTATAAGTACAGGATGGAGAAATTTGGCTTGGCAGAAATTCATGTGAAAAAGTTCTGAATGACTTAGCTGACCACAACTTTAATATCACCCATCAGTATAAGGCGGATGCTTTAAAAAGTCACATTCATAGCTTGCATTAGTAGAAAATCTTTTTTCTAAATTACTTACAGTAATAGTTTCCTATTCTCTGTAGTTCAGACCACATCTGGAGTATTGTGTTCTGTTCTGGGTACCATATATTAAGAGGAGACACTTAATTCAGAAGAAAAAAACCCAAGATGGAGAAACTCTAAAAAGAAAACCATAGTTGAAAGAATTAAAATCCAAAATCATAGCAGTATTTTAAGTTCTATGAGGTATTAGAAAAGTTTTATTTTTGCTGTCCTGGAAATCTGAATATAAAACCATGGCTTTAAATGGGTAGTAAATATATTCTCATTGACAGAACAGTTTTGAATCAATGAATATGTGCTTTAAAGGAGGATGGATAGTTTCATTACCGATGAGGGAAATTTATGTGTACCTGGAGTAGTTTTAAGATAGAATAGCCACCTGAATGAATTGTGATACATACCTATTAGCTGCTGGAGGCTGTCAGACACACGATGAAAAACTAAACCTCAAAAGTTAGAGCACTGAGTGATTATATAAGCTCTCCTGCTAATGCCTCCAAATTAAGCACAGTACTCCTTCCCCACATCACTATCTGTCCAAATTCGTTGACTCAAGAACCCCTTTCAATTCTACAGTCAACCTATCTTAAATATGGTTTATGGAACCAGCTGCCTTAAAATTTCACAAGAAATGTGACCATTGTCCCCAAATAAAAAAATCAGATGCTATACTTGAGCCTGCAGAAAAGAAAAAGAAAACTGTCTTTTTTGGCATTAATATATAAAGCTTAAAAAACAAGGTAAGAAGAATAAACATGTTAAGGTATTGCTCCCAGTTTTTCCCTGAAATAGGCCTATTTTTATACTTTAAAACCTCCCACCTGAGGGCCAGCCTTCTAATTCAGTACGCACTTAGGGCTGACTGTTGTTCTCCCCAAGACCGGGGAAGCCTGTGGACACCTGACCCTTCCCTCCCCCTCATGCCTACTCCTCTCCCTCTAGCCTACTCTACATCACCAGTATTTCCATGGAAGGAGCTTATACACATGTTTGGTGTCCAGTTTTTGCAGCTGTCACCCAAATCACAGGCCCCTGGATTGCCTGGCTCAGAGAGCCAAAGGGACTTGCATTCACAAGTCCCACAAGACTGTAGCAGACAAAGAATCAGTTATTAATGGGCACAGAAACACCCCCACGCCTTGTGGCTACACACCTGGGCTCAATGCAAAGGGATCAGGCAAAAAATCTATCTCCAGTTTTCTCCCTAGAAGAGCCCTAACTACATACTTTCCTAACTGCTTGTTGCCTGATGATTTGGCTTCTAATTAGTCTACGTCTATGTGCTAACTGCAATTCCTCAATCACTGGGAACACTAAGAACAAAAAAGGGGGCTTGAATAGAGCTAAGGCTGAACTTATCCATAATGTACATTTCCTATAGACCACTCTTTCAAGACTGGGAAAGTTGGCAGTTTTAGATAATGCACAGAAACCAACACAGAGAATCAAGGAAAATAAAGAAACAAAGCAATATGTTCCCAACAAAAGAAAGAGATAAAACTCCAGAAACAGACCTTAAAGAAATGGAGATACATGACTTATCTGATAAAAAGTTGAAAATAACAGTCATGAAGATCCCACTGAGGTCAGGAGAATAATGCATAAACAAAGGGAGAATTTCAACAAAGAGAACAAAGTTTTAAGTACTAAACAGAAATCACAGTCCTGAAGAATAAATAATTGAACTAAAAATTAAGTAACTAGGTTCAACAGAAGATTGAGTCAGGCAGAAGAAAGTATCAGTAAAAATTGAAAATAGGTCATGGATTCACCCAATCAGAGAAACAATAAGAGAAAAGAATGAAAAAGAGGGAAGATAACTTGAGGGACTTATGAGATATCATCAGTTGGACCAAAATATGGGTTTTAGGAGTCCCAAAATTTGAAGAAAGATAGAAAGCGAAAGAAAGTTTATTCAAAGAGAAAATGGGTAAAAATTCCTCTAACCTGGGTAAAGAAACAGACATCCAAAGAATTCCACAAAACATGAATCTGAAGAGACCCATACCAAGACACATAACAAAGTTGAAGACAAGAGAGAATCTGAAAAGCAGCAAGATAAAACAACTGGTTGCATATTAGGGAACCTCCATAAAACTATCAGCAGAGTGTTCAACAGAAACTTTGCAGGCCAGAAGAGAGTGGTGTGGTATTTTTAAAAAACTGAAGAAAAAAAAGAGACTGTCTAACAAGAGTACTTTACCTGGCAAAGTTGTCCTTTAGAATTTAGTTTTCATAATGGATTATCAAGATAAGAAAAAGAGTTTTAAAGACAAGCAAAAACTGAAGAAATTCATCATCATTAGACCAGTCTTACAAGTAATGTTAAAGGGAGTTAGCTCTTCAGGCTGAAAATAAAGGTCACTAATTAGTAACAAAAAATATATGAAAGTATAAATCTCACTGGTAAAGATAAATATATAGTTAAATTCAGAATACTTTCATATTGTAATGGTGATGTCTAAATCATGAATCTAGTATGAAGGTTAAAAGACATATATATATATAAATTATTATAACTACAACAATTTGTTACTGGATACAGAGTGTAAAAAATGTAAATTTTGATAACAAAAGCATAAAATGGGGACAGGGGAGAGTATAAAAAGTAGAGCTTAAATATATGGTTAAAGTTAAATTGTTATCAGCTTAGAATAGACTATAACTATAAGATATTGTATGTAGTCCTTATGGTAATCAAGACAAAAACCTATAGTAAATATACAAATGATAAAAATAAAGGAATGTAATCATACCACTAAAGAAAATCATAAAATTACAAAGAAAAAAAGAAGAAAGGAACAAAGGAATTACAAAATAGGCAGAAAACAACAAAATAGCAAAAGTAAGTCCATACATATCGATAATCACTTTAAATGTATTGGGTAATATCTTACCTAATAATAGACAAACATGTAAATTGACCTTACCTCCGCTACGCCACCAGCCAATCAGGAGTGATATGCAAATTAACCCAACAAAGATGGAGGTTAATTTGCATACTCAGCCACCAAGTGATTGGGGTGTAGGTCTCTCAGGGCCTCTGGCAGCATGGGAAAGAGGTGCCAGAGTGGAAAGAGGCGGCTCTGGGGCCTGAGCGGAAAGGGGCTGGGCCGGAGTGGAAAGGCGGGTGCTGGCCGCCAGGGAAAGGCAAGCCCATGCTAGCACGAATCTTCCTGCATTGGGCTTCTAGTTGGTTAATAAGATCATATAGATTTCAAGGGTACTTTTCTATGATACAAGATCTGTATATTGCACTGTGTGCCCAGCACTCAAAGCCAAATAATCTCTCACTGCATCTGAGGACCTCTTCATTCCCCACCCTCCCACCCCTTTTCCTCCACCCTCCTCAGTGATGAACAAAAAAGCTAGGGCTCTAAATACAATGCTTCCTGGCTATTGGTTGCATCGATCTCACTTTATTGAGTATTTCGAGCAAGGAAGTCTTATGAACTGTGAAAATAATAGAGATGTATGATGAACACTTTAAAATCCAGAAAGCCATTCCAAAACACCCATCATGTAATTAAGCTGTTTGTTTTTATTTTCGGACTATTAGAATTGGTGCACTTTCACTTTAGCACCAGCATTTCAGTGAGACCACAGGGTAAGGTGAGAGGGTTTTCAGGCCACCAGCAGTGGCAGAAAAGGATTTCCTTTCTCCCCTGCCCACTCTGCATCCACAAAATTAAATACAGGATTACTTACATGTTTGTTTTCACAAAGATAATGAATTATTCACTGGCTACTGCCTTCTTCCTCTGCCACCATTCTCTTAGTGGGTATTTAAAAAGTTATTTTAAGTTGTGTTTCCTGTAAATGGTGTTATTAAATCACAGGAAAAGCTCGTTTTCAAGAGCTTGTTGGGTAGCTGTAAAGACAGCCCTGGGGCTCTCTCTGTGAGCTCCTGAAAAAGATGTGGTGAGAGGTTTCACAGCTAGTTGCTTTTTCTCTCCTAATATATACACCATTGTTTTTAAAACAAAATTTGTTTAGTTGCGCATGTAAGTATTTGCTCTAAAGGAGAATCGGTGATGTTGAAAAACCATCCAAGTGTCTTGTACTTCATTTGATCATGTGAGGTATAGATTCAAGGTATTGCTTATCTCTATTGGTAAGAGAATAATAACATTTGTAGTTCTTCCCTCTGAAGACTCAAACCTAAGCTATTTCTGAGTAACAGGATTCTCAGAATCAACTCTTTCAGAAGTCACACTCAAAGGATTCATTCCCCTTCAATTGTCATCAAGTACAGTTCTTACATTAATGGCACCCACCTTGCTTATCTAACCCCCAGACTCTCCTTCTCCCCATGTTTAACTCTGTTCCCAACAAGCAGATAGTCCCCACTTCAGGCCAAGTTCATTCTTGCTTCTGAGCTTTTATTTTTTGCTGTACCACTCTTTTCCTTCGCTTGACCTGATCTCTCAGCTTATAGAAATCTTACATTTTCCTCAAAAACAAGTTACATTTTCACCTAAAAAAATTAAAAAAGAGCAAAAGCAACCAACCAATCAACTAACCTTCTGTGATTACTCCTGCCCAAATCACCCTTTCTCATCACTGGGAAGGCAGTTCCTTAGGAAGAGATGAAGAGCTATCTGTTTTATGGCCTGTTTCTCTCCCCAGGCAAATACCTCTGAGCCAGGGCTCTAGATCTGAGGCTATGGAGGATGGAAAGTTTCTCTCTGAGGTCCTCTCCACTATGAGAACCAAGAACTTCATGGATGAGGGGTAGAAATCTGGGTTTCTCTCAGCCTGCCTCTCTAGTGTGGAACCACGACTTAATGAGCCAGGGAACCTCTATTCCACAGTGGAGGCTGGACATAAGAAAGGAGTCCCTATTTCTCAATTGGACTTGCCTGAGATTTAGCCTCAGCAATAAGAAATTTGGTGCAGGATGAAAAATTCTGACATCCTACTTGTCCCAGGAAGAAAACCCTTCCTCTAGGTGCTGTGGGCAGAGAGTCCCCTGAGTTTGTGGTGACACTAGTCTGGAGTAGAATCTCCACCTCAATGAGCTGGGAGTTGGAGAGAGGGGGTGACCTTGGTTCAAATACCACATCCTCTGACTTTAGATATTTCTTGAATAGATGCATCTTCATATGCCATTCATTTTTAGGACAATTTCCAGAGGCTTTATTTTATTTTAATTTTTATTTCAGAGAGGAAGGGAGAAGGAGAGAGAGATAGAAACATCAATGATGAGAGATAATCATTAACTGGCTGCTTCCTGCACGCACCCTAATGGGGATTGAACGAACCCACAACCTAGGCATGTGCACTAAGGGACCTGAATTAAACCTTGACCTCCTGGCTAATAGGTCAAGGCTCAAACACTGAGAAACACTGACCAGCATGAGGTTTTATTTATTTTTAAATAGTTTTAACCAGCATTGGAAAGCTGGCCAGAATAATTCTATATGCTAGCATACTGAAGGTTGATCTCCCAGCCAATTTTAATATTTTTGTCTTATAGGTTTTCTATATATATTTCAGAGTTTAAGTTGAAGAGTGTATAAAGTCAAAGTAACTGTTTAACACTAGCTACAGACACACAGACAATTGAGTGAATTGACCTGTTGATCAGCCAATTACATCAAACTACTTTTACTAAATTTGCCTCTTTAAGAAAATCACATTTTCTAAGTTAGCCAGTCATCTTGTGACATACTTCATAATATATTTCAATAATATCTCATTTAGTAAGTATTCATCCAATAAGTTCTCTTCTGAATACATCTGAGAAACAAGAAATAATCAAAATTGATCATAAGCAGTCAAAAGAGATGTCATGAAATGAGAATAATATTATGTCATTTTTCAGAGACAATACAGCATAGACAATAAGTCAGATGCTCCCTTTTATTTTATAAAAATATTTACCAAATGTGAATTTTCGTCCAAAGGTTGGCACATTAAAGGGAATAGAGATACCAGAAAAGGCACACTGATAGAAGTGATGAACAAGAGTAGATTTAAAAAATATAAAGCACAAATAAAAACCCAAACAGACTGCCATCTATACATTAAAATTTCCTGAGTGCATCACAGAATTAATTAAAACACAGTGAGTGATTGACTTCATGAGTGATTAAAGAACATTTAGTATACTCTAAGGAAATGAGGATACTTTAGAAATATTTCCATCAAAAATAGTTAAAATAAGACATGTTAGTGTTTAAGGGAGAGCTTCAGTTGTATGAAAGAGAAGCAAGAGGAGTTCATTTTTCCGAATAGCTGTGACAAGAAGCACTTCTGTGTTTGATAGAACAGCCGTGGTGGACTTGTTTTGGAACATTCCAGTTAGTCTTTTGACAGATGCTGGATGAATATTTGTGCAATGAGTTAATTAATTAATCAACCAATTAATTGACAGCTACTGAGATATTTGGATTCTAACACTCCAAACTGACTTTATGGTAGAGCTCGATGTTCACAAGGGGTACAGCCCATGGAGATTGCATACGCCCTGTGCGGGTCATACATCTCAGCCATCACTAATATTGTCACTACAACCTTCAATGCTTTCAAAAGTTTGTGGCTAAGTATCTTCTTCTTTTTTTAAAAAAAATTTACGTCTATTGTCAACATGAACAGCTGACTTTCTTTATGAGGGCTTTTATTTTTCTTTTGATGCCAAGGAAAGTCTTGACATACATTGTAACAAATAGAGAGCAACTGAGTTTTGAGGCAACTGGCTAATCCAAGCCTCTGAGGATGTAACCAGCTCTCCTACAAATCTCACCTGAGCTTGAGGTTTTTGAGCAAGGAGGTGGAGTGCACATGGGTTCAGATGTTAGAGACACAAAAATGTGAAGGTAGTAAGCTATCACTGAGAGAGAAGACAATGGCAGAGATCAAACCAATGGTCCAAACAACCAGCCCACTCTCCTGAGGGCAGGCAGAGAGGCAGCTCTGCAGTTGGAAACAGTTCAGGAAGTGAGAGAGAATGCAGGGAGGCTCCGAGGAGGAGGAGGAACCTGGACTGATTTCTTGATGAAAGATAGTTTGAGTCAAATCCCATTTCCTATGTCTATAGCTGTATCCAGGCTTACCCTTAATATTTGTGAGGCTAGGGCAAGAATAAATATGGAGATCCATAGATGATATGTCTAATATTTAAAAACTATAAGCCAACCTAACAAACTGGTAAGTAACATATCCTTCTACTTTGAGAATTAGACCATCACAATGATCTAAAACTCCAAGTCTGAATTTAGAGTGCTTGGATTCCTGGTGGTTCCACAGAAGATGTAGGGAAGGCCAGCCCGCAGCTCAGGGGCCCGGACCAGCCCCTTTCTTCTCTCTCTCACCTCTACTCTATCCTGCACTATTGGGAGTCCTGCTGTACTTGTGGGGACATCCCAACGCACACATATAGCTAAGCTCTGTTCATACCAACAGTGTCCCCTTGGCCACTCCTCAGGCCTGGAAGTGCCCTCACCAGCTACTGGGAATTTGAAATCCTGGTACCTGGAGCACCAAATCAAAGGGGCGCTTGTTGCCTCAGTTTCCCAAACTCTTTTCCCTAAGGGGAAAAATGAGCTGAGAGAACTAGAGCAAGACTGTCTAAAGCCCAGGATGAGGCAGGGGCCCTATCTTCCATACATAAAAGAGTAGTACTGGCTGAAATAGTTAATCCCAGTTATATAGAGTTCTTTATATCTTTGTATCTTCACAATTCTTCATATCTTTTCAAGTGCATTTCTATTGACTTTCATAGGATACCTCAACTGCCAACATTGAAAAAGAGAGGAAAATTAGTAAAATCTTAAAATAATGGTAAATATTTCTCCTCATTTTTAAAACTTGCTCTGGGGAGGATTAGGAGTCATGGAAAACATTAATTTCTCTTGATTTTCTATGCATTCGCTTTCCACACATCTCTTATCAGCAATTTATTTTATCTTATACTATTTTATTTTACTTTAATGAGCTGTAACAACTATGGAATGATTGTGTATAGAAGCAAAAGCTATCTTATTCACCCTTTCCCCATTTCATTGCTTGGGTAGGGCCTTGCACAATAGATATTCAGGAAATATCTGTCCTCATAATCATATAAATGGACAGAATTATTGTAGCTAGGAGCCAGAGAAGCAACAAGAAATGTAAAGGCTGCTAAAAATCAGCACAAAGATTTTTGAACAAGGATGCACTTCTGTATTTTCTCGTTTTTGTGGCAAGAGAGTGGCTGCTTGGAATAAACTGAGCCATTCAATTATTTATTGCCTATGAATTTCACTTTTTGGAAGGAAGCATGCTTGGTGCATTGAGAGTAGTTTGGAATAGATGTCAGGGTGAAGAGGGCTGGTCATCACAAACCTAGAGGCATGCATGGAGGGGCCATTCTATCATTAGACCGTGTTCATCTGCAGAGGTGAACTCAGGGAAACAGGCAGGCTGGATTGTCAGTGAGCCTGGCCTCCCTTTTATGGAGAAGTAAGAATGAAGGAGGCCAGTTCTCCCCTGGGCAAGCAGGGAAATAAGATATTTTAAATATCAGCTCTCTTGCAGCTTGATTATTGAGCACCTTCTAGGTGGCTAGTACTCATAAATGCTATGCTTAACACCAGAAGCATTGATATTGTTCAGAAAAAAGGGAGCCAAATAAAATGGAAGCAGATCTAGACCCCAGTTAGTGAGAGCTGATTTATGAAGAAAGTTGAATCTAAGCCTTGAAAGTTAAATAAAATGTAATGAGGTAGTGGAGAGATGGAGTAGTCCAAGTGGAGGGAGTACATGATGTAAGAATGAGGTTTGAGTGAATATTTCAAGTGTAGGTGGGAGTTTACTAGACTCGTCTGCCTAGAGCAGAGTGTGTTATAGAATGGAAGGTACTGGAATCCTATCATGAAAGTTCATGGTTTGAACTCAGTGTTTAAAGTGAACACATCTTATTTTAATACCCTGACAGATCTGGATGCCTATTCTTATTTCATGGGCAAACACTTACATAGTATTTATTCCCTAAGCATTTAACAAATACTAAGTCATTTACACCTCATAACAACCCTGTATAAGGACTTTCATAATCCCCAAGTTACTAATGAGGGAATAGAAATACAGCGAGATCAAGTCGTCATTTTCAAACATCACCACACACTGCAAATTAGAAGGTGTACATGAGCCTCACATTTCCCTTTGCTTCCTGGCTGGTACCTGGAGTCCTACCACTTGTACCTCAGTTCTTTTACATTGAAAGTCACCAAAGTGAGTCTTCGAGGGGGTTGCAAATTCCACTAGGTAAAGTAGTAGCACTTTAAATTCTTAAGTGTCATGGCTCAGGATGAAAGTGTCATGGTAGGGACACAATGAACGGGTGGTGAAGAGAGGCGCTAATTAGGAGACAAGGATGTGAACATGCGAACGGGCAGATCTAGAGTGACACAGACTAACTTAGCTCACCTCATAGCTGCACTGGGCATTGACCTGGGTACAGGAAATCAGACATAACAGTATTATAGGCTTTGTAACACCAGAGGACCCTAATGAAAGGGATAGTTTAGGATAATCAGCAAGTTTGTGCACTTCATGAAGAGACAAGGCTTTAGTTTAGTAGACTTGAACCAGCCAAGATTGAGGCAGTATTCTGTGTGAAAATAGGCAATGGTGACCGAAAACCATGGGAAGTGATTTGTGACCTAATAAAGGGGTTAATCTAACTCAAACTTGGTCTACACCAAGAAAAGTGAATCAATACATCTTGAACCAGAGTGTATCTGTACCTGTTTTATGTAGACTTTCTGGTCTGATTCTACTGTCCTCACAAACGATGTAAATGGACAGGATTATTGCTCAACAGAACGCTTTCCCTCTAGGCTGAAGGCTATAAACAGGTGGTAATTACTTTAAACTTACTAAAAAAAACCTTCTTTAACTAGCTTAGAGTAACACTTGATCCTAATATAGCATTATTAAACATTTAGTAAATTCATGGAATCTTTTAAATTGGGAGTTCTGAAGTTTTTTTTCTACCTGTTTTCAATTAGTCCTTAATATTTCCTCCCCTTTTCTTCTTCTTCTGTGCCCTGTTGTCCACTGAAGTTCTCTTTCAAAGACTTTAAATAATTGAAAATTCTGTCTTTGTTGGTCTCAGGTCATGCCTTTCCAAAGAACGTAGCAGCCCCAAATGAAGGGAAATCTTGGCTTTTATGTTTCCAAAGCACCTTTTAGATCTCAGATAGTGCTCCTGGCATTAGTCTATGTGTAAGATTAAAAAAAAAAATCAGAGCTAAAAATTATTCCATGTAGGTTTCTTTCTTGACTTCTAGCTGCAAATCCTATTCTAAAATGGACTCTTGAATGCTCGGTTTGGTTTCTCTATTCTTTAGCATGAGAAACATCAATACTAGGAAAGGGTCATGTTGCATGTACATACGGCTCAGTGCCTCCACACACATGCCCCAATGTAATGATTGCAGAGCCCCTGCTTCTCATAAAATTGTGAACTGGCCTTTAACTTGGACAAAAAAATCACTTCTATGGGAGAAAGGTTGTGCACCATTTTCTGCCTGCCTACTTCCCCCAAGCTTGCCCCCATCATGCCACCTTGACTGAGGGATGGAAGTAGTAAAACAAGGCTGAGGGGCCTTCCCTCCCTGCACACAAGCTGCCTGAAGTCTGGATGGAGTCACCTATTAAATTTCTTTTTGCAGCACTGAGTGCTTATTAACAAAAAGGGCTAGTTTACTGCAGATCATGTTTCCCCAGGAATTTTGCAGAGGGAGGCCAAGCAAATAATTGCTGGGGCATCTTTGTGCAGATGGTTAGATGCACAAACTGTTTTGCTGGAATCCTATTTTTAAATTGGTTAAAAATCAATTGGCTAACTATTTCATCATGACTGAAAGTTACCAGAAATTTGTTGAAAAGAAATTTCCTTTTTGAAGTTGAGAGGGCATGAATCCCTGAATAGAGTTAATTGGCTTAGTTCCTCACATTTGGAATAAACACAATATAATGTCTACAATGTAGCTTTGGTTTCTACATGTCATCCAATTGATGGCAAAGCTATTCACCAAGCCAGGGAAGATTTGCCATGTTTGAGACTCTAAACTATTATTATTAAGACTTGTTAAAACTACCATGAACATTAGTTCCACCCAATGATGCCAAGAGTTTTATCTTAGTAGATTATTTCTCATATAAAATTAATTGTGTCTTCAAAGAAATACATGCCTTTACTTGTTTTTTGTTTTTTTTTTAAACTTTACCACTAGACTGCCTGCTTTGGGGGCAAGGTTTTGAAAGACTCTTTATCTGATTTAAATATCTTGTGGTACAGCTGAGGTTTGAAGTGCATCTGACCTTCATATAACGACACTCGCAAAGTTAAACATTACTCGTTTCACTGTGCTCCTAAAATTTGAAACTTTAATTCCATAGAACAATAATAATTCTAAGCTGTAGTATATCTTATGCCCAAAAAAGGATCCCATATCACCATTAAACAGGCCACTTTCCTCCGGAGCCAAAGTCTCTCACACGCTCACGGGCACTGCGACTCTCCAAGAGAGAAAGACTTCTCACAGAATCCTTTTATGGCGGAACATTTTGAAGGACCACTGTCCCAGGAAACAGACTTTGGCAAATGTTGACTTCATATGAATTTGTTCTTCTTTATCAGAGGAAAAGTGGTGTATGAGAAAAGGGGTCAGAGGAAAACATGCAGGATGTCAGGGAAATACATCAGAAAGAGTGAGTGAAGCCTGGCTGGTGTGGCTCAGTTGGTTGGAGCCGCATCCCTCACACCAAAAGGTGGCAGGTTTGATTCCCAGTCCGAACAAATATCCAGGTTGCATCCAGAGACAACTGATCTGTTTCTCTCTCACATCAATGTTTCTCACCTCTCTCTCTCCCTCCCTCTCTCTCTCTCGCTCTCGCTCTCTCTCTCTCTCTCTCTCTCTCTCTCCCTCTCCCTTTCCCTCCCTCTCCCTCTCCCTCTCCCTCTCCCTCTCCCTCTCCCTCTCCCTCTCCTTCTCCCCCTCTCTCTAAAATCAATATAATAAAATAGAAAGAAATGATGAGTGAAGAACTTGGATAACTAACTTCACTTGTTTTATATTTTTGCCTAAGTCCTATTCTGCAATTAGGCCTAAAAAAGTTATCTACAAAGGCCACTTCTTATCATCAGGGCTCATGTGAACCAGAATCGTGCCTAACAGAGGCCCTTCTTGATTTGTAGCAGAGGAAGCAATGGGATGTAGGCCAGATTCCATTTCCCTGCGCTGATAAGCTGTTTTACCTAAAGCCTGCATGAGCAGCTCATGAATAGCTGGCAGCCAAATTTGGACCATTTAAAATATTATTGCATTGTCCGGCATAATGATAGTAATAACCTTGTAATGAATGTGTAGAGCTAGGCCTTGTACAAAACCGAGAATGAGCCACACTCTTTGCCTGTGCACAGTGAGTACCAAGAGGGCCTTCCGTTCCCCATGGGGGAAGTCACTGTTGAAAAAGTAGGTGATCACTTTTGTTCTGACATTTTGGCCTCTGGCCATGAATATTGAGAGCTGTTATCCTCCAAGGCTACCCATTTCCTTCTCCAGAAGCCTTTAATGCTTCCAGTAAGTATACTCTCTTATAACCCATGCAACATGATATAATGTCAACTGTCCATTCCATAAAATATTCCTCAAAAAGATTAGATTCAATAATGTTGATGTAAGAGCTTCAGCTAATTCCACTGAATATAAAATCATCTACTACAGGTTTTAATCTCTATGTATAGAGACTTGTATTCACTCATCTTAACTCTGGCATCTGGCAGTCACACCTGGACAGCTAATTTCTTTCATTTTGAACCTCTTCTTATTTTTTTTAATTGGCAAGTAGACAACCTATTGGTCTGCAATAAGGATTTAGAATGAGTTTCAATAAATTAAACCAGTGTAAAATAATATCTAGTTGTGGGAGCCCCTTTCGCATCCTGCGTGGTTCAGGGTTCTGGTTCAGGGTTCTGGTTCTGGAGAAGGCCGCACACAAATGAAAGAGACTAGAAGAAATTTAATTTGGCGATATGGGGGCCAGGCTGCAGTCCAACTCTAGTGGGAGAACTACTGCTAGGCTCTGGCCTTGCTATCCCTTTGATTGAGACTACTAGAGGCCCAGTACACGAAATTCATGCACAGAGGGGAGTTGTCCCTCAGCCCAGCCTGTACCCTCTCCAATATGGGACCCCTTGAGGGATGTCCGACTGCGGGCCTAAACGGGCAGTTGGACATCCCTCTCACAATCCAGGACTGCTGGCTCCCAACTGCTTGCCTGCCTGACTTCCTGAATGCCCCTAACCGCTTCTGCCTGCCAGCCTATGACCCCCTAACCACTCTGCTGCCAGCCTGTTTGCCCCCAACTTCCCTCCTCTGCTGGCCTGGTCACCCCTAACTGCCCTCTCCTGCAGGGTCGATCACTTTCAACTGCCCTCCCTTGCAGGCTTGGTCCCTCTCAACTGCCCTCCCTTGCAGGCTTGGTCCCTCTCAACTGCCCTCCCTTGCAGGCTGGGTGCCTCCCAACTGCCCTTTCCTGCTGGCCATCTTGTGGTGGCCATCTTGTGTCCACATGGGGGCAGGATCTTTGACCACATGGGGGCAGCTATATTGTGTGTTGCAGTGATGATCAATCTGCATATTACTCTTTTATTAGATAGGATAGAGGCCCGGTACAGGGGTGGGTGCCAGCTGGTTTGCCCTGAAGGGCGTCCCGGATCAGGTGGGTGTTCCCTTGGGGTGTGGGGTGGCCTGAGTGAGCGGCCTGTGGTGGTTTGCAGGCCAGCCACGCCCCCTGGCAACCCAAGCGAGGCCCTGGTATCTGGGATTTATTTTCCTTCTACAATTGAAACTTTGTAGCCTGGAGCGGAGCCAAGCCTGGGGCTCCCTCTGAGGCAGGCAGCCATTTGTGTTGGGGTTATAATTGAAACTTTGTTGCCTTAAGTGGGTGGGCATGGCCAGGGTGTGCGGAAAGCTTTGTTTCCCCTGTTGCCGGAGGCAACCCTGGCCTGCTCTCTCAAGCTCCATTCTGCCGCCATTTGTTTGAATTTGTTTACCTTCTATAATTGAAACTTTGTAGCTTGAGTGGAGGCTTAGGCCTGGCAAGGGCAGGCGGAAAGCTTGGCTTCCTCTGTTAGCTAGGAAACCTGGCTCTCTCTGGCTATAGCCATCTTGGTTTGGGTTAATTTGCATACTCGCTCTGATTGGATGGTGGGCGTGGCTTGCGGGCATGGCTTGTGGGTGTGTCGGAGGTATGGTCAATTTGCATATTTGTCTATTATTAGATAGGATGGGATACACCCATTACCCTTAAGCAGGTTTGGGATACACCCATAGCCCTTAGTCAAGTAATAAGCGGATTATCATATCAGTAAGGATTTACATGATTATTTGATGGGGAAGTTGCCTCAGTTGCCATTGTCTCAATTAGATAGGGAGTGGTTGGCTCTGACCTTTCAGAGCTTCAAGGTTGACCAGCCTTTTACATCTTTCTATTAGTGAGACAATGATCTGTTTCCAGCATCTAGTAAAAAAAATGTTTGGAGAGAATGAAAATAAAAGGGAGAGGGAAAGGGAGGGGTAGGACAGAGACATAAAATAATAGGAGAGAGACAGAAAGAACAGTTGACTTTGGAGCAAGAGATGTTAAAATTAAGCTGATATTTACACATGATGCTATTCTTTGATATGATAGCTTTTAAAATAATTATGTGAGGCAATAAGAGATGTAGAACAGCTATGAACAAGTTAATTGTCTCCATTTGAATTTCATGGATTTCCACGCTGAGTATCTCTTAATGCTGTGTCTCTGGGAACACCCATCATTCTACAACAATGGTGAGCCTCTATCCAATCACCAAGTAATGCCAGAAAAGAATTGGGCTGTTACAGTAAAGGTTAACCAAACCATTGCATTAGTCTTTTTTTTAAAAAAAAATTTTTGATATTTGCTTGCAGAATTGAAGAAGTGACTGAAAAGAGGCATATACAATCAATCACTTGGACATTTTCTTATGTTTCCAACTTTGTTTTAGAATTGCATAGGTATGCAGAAGGGCTCTGCACCTTAGAGATTCTCACATCAGGAATTGGGATATTTGCAAAGTGACTTTTCAAATGCATGTTTCATGAAAGCCCTGAACTCCTCAAACCTTCCCACCCACTCCGGTCCTTGAGAACAAGGTTCTTACCGGATCTCAGCCTCTGGGCAGTGTGCCAAAAGCCTAGATCTTAAGGTCATCTAAAAATTACTCATGGTCCTGAAAATGATGTAATTTTGCAAGTTTGAACATGTCTATCCTCCTTCCTCATTTTTGCTGGATCATTCAGCAGTGTCGGCTGTCAATAATTTACTCTCACTGATTGAATTCATAAAATTCTGCTTGTGAAGGAAGGACATTTGGGTTACAAATGAGAGATAGACTTAGTCATCCTGCAGAGGGACTGTGCTATATGCAGATTTGTCTCCTCACTGCCTTGCTGAGCCACAGCATTTCAGCTGGGAGCTGCAGTATGTGACCAGGGAAATCTGCTCCCTGGACTTCCTGCTGGCCTGTTTTTACTGTGGGCCAGTAGGATAAGTGGGGTGTCACAGGATGCAGCATGGCACACCCAGAGTGAAGGAGAAGCAGCGAAAGTCATGCACAGCCTCCATCAGCCCCCAGACCCTTTATTTATTCACAAGCTTCAGCAATGTCCCAAACAGAAAAACAAAACAAAAAAACAGAACAGAATGTAGACAAATCCAAAGGGTTTTTTGAGGACTGATTTTTTTTTTTTAACCTTTCTTCCTAGGAAAGAATAGTTTGCAGCTGCCTCTCACTATATATATTTTTTTAATATGCATGCTGACTCTCCAATGCTTTTGAGCAGGGGTCCTCAAACTACGGCCTACGGGCCACATGCGGCCCACCGAGGACATTTATCCGGCCCGCCAGGTGTTTTTGCCACCGCTGCCTGTCCTGCTTAGCAGCCGACTTAGCAGTGTGCATAGGAATTTGTTCATAGTTTTTTTTTAAACTATAGTCCGGCCCTCCAACGGTCTGAGGGACAGTGAACTGGCCCCCTGTTTAAACAGTTTGAGGACCCCTGCTTTTGAGGAACTTGTTTGTCTTCCTGGATACTTTAGGAAGTTACCTCTCTCAGCTCACCTAGAGTTGATCTCATTAATAAAAGAATGACTTTACAGAAAAGAGTTTCAAAAATTATACTTCAACTCAGAATTGCAAGAGTTGGCTTTTTCAGCCCAAAGATAAATTTCTTAAGCACTAAGCTTACTTTATCAAGCATTACACCTGACATTCTCTCATAAATGTTGCATATATTTTAACTTATTTTAATATTGTGTGGGCTTGGTTGATAATATTCTTACTGCCATTACCAACCTTGAGTCTTAGTCATATATTAGTTACAGGGATGTTTAACCCTTCCCAAATATCACTCCACTTAAAAGAACACGGGCTAAGTTTTCTCTTGAGTTTGCTTACTTTTTTGCTTATTTGCCATGCACTTTGTGTATGTTGAAACTAGCCAGCCCGTTGTTGTCTTACTCTTATAAGAATGCAAATATATTTTGACAAGGTTGCTATTGGAAACACCTTTTAAATACCTTGTATATCACTTTCTTGATTATAATCAACATCATAATCTGGTCAGGTAGATTGGTTTTAGAAGGTTTCAGAAGATAGCAGAGTGCACTGCTTACAGGGATCACTGTCCCAGATGTCACTTTGTGAAGACACAGAGAGCAACATGAATGGGAGATGGTTGTTCAACTAGCTACATTTTCTAGGGCGCACTTTTACTTTGCTTCACAACACAAGTGTTACCCAAGTGTTACTGAACTAAAGGGGTTCGCCACTTGGGTTGCTCTAGTAAAAAACAGGATGTGGTTGTCACAAAGTAGTTTTATTTACTTGCAGCAAGTACAGGAGATGGAATTCATATCCAAAGCTCTGCCTCCCCTGAGGGAAGCTTAGCCATCGCTTATATACACTATTTGGTCACTTGTATGTTGAATTCTTCTCTGCTATTGGCTGCACTTATCTGGTTGAGTTCCTGTCAGTTCATCCTGCTTACAGCTGCTTCTGCCAATACTGTGCTACATTTTAATATTTAGCAAGACTAGCATTGCCGAAACCGGTTTGGCTCAGTGGATAGAGCATCGGCCTGCTGACTGAAGGGTCCCAGGTTCGATTCTGGACAAGGGCATGTACCTTGGTTGCAGGCACATCCCCAGTAGGAGGTGTGCAGGAGGCAGCTGATCGATGTTTCTCTCTCATCGATGTTTCTAACTCTCTATCCCTCTCCCTTCCTCTCTGTAAAAAAAATCAATAAAATATATTTTAAAAAAAAGACTAGCATTTAGTAAGAGCTACCTAGACCTTAAGACCCTTGTCCTATCTAACATTAGTACTAAATCTGCACAAACACCTGGCTCAACTGGTATGACTGAATTGGCAGGTCAATCAATTCAAATGAATGATCGATTCAGTGAGAAAGCATGAACTCTAGTGTTACACTGGATTGACCAGCCTACTCCATCCAAATGGCAGGCTGGTTTTGAAACACAAAAGGCAGAACTTAAGATAGTTGTAGAATGATTCTGTTTAAAGGGTACATAACAGTTCCCATAATGAGTTGATATGGTGAGTTTGGTGCTTATAAATTAACAGAACTCAAGAGAAGTAAGGAACAATACTGGCATGTTGAGAAGATTATCTCACCAAGGGTCAAAACCAAAGAGCTCAAAATGTGTGGTCCATATGCATGTGACCTTATTAAAACAATATTATATATCAGCTCACACCTGTCACAATGACTAGTATCAAAAAGACAACAAAAAATAAGTGTTGGCAAAGATATAGAGAAAAAGGAACCCTTGTGCACTGTTGGTGGGATTGTAAACTGGCACAGCCACTACGGAAAACAGTATGGAGTTCCTCAAAAAATTAAAAATAGAACCACAACATGACCCAGCAATCCCACTTCTGAGCATTTATCAAAAGGAATCAAAAACACTAATTGGAAAAGATATATTCACCCCTATGTTTATTGATTTATTGCAGTATTATTTACAGTAGCCAAGATACAGAAGCAACCAAGGTGGCCATTGATAAATGAATGGATAAAGAGGATGTGGTATGTGTGTGTGTATGTGTGTGTGTGTGTGTGTGTGTGTGTGTGTGTGTGTGTGTGTAATGAATATTACTCAGACATAAAAAATGAAATCTTGTCATTTGTGATAACATGGATGGATCTAGAGAGTATTATGCTAAGTGAAATAAGTCAGACAGAGAAGATATATACCATATGATTTCACTTATATGTGGAATCTAAAATAAATAAAAACAAACTCATAGATATAGAGAACAAATTGATGGTTGCCAGATGGGAAGAGGATGAAGGATGGACAAAAAAGGTGAAGGGTATTAAGAAGTACAAACTTCCAATTATAAAATTAGGGATGTAAAGTACAGCATAGGGTATCCTATATAATAAAAGGCCAATATGCAAATTGATCTAACAGTGGAACGACTGGTCTCTATGATGCACACTGACCACCAGAGGGCAGATGCTCAATGTAGGAGCTGTCCCTGGTGGTTAGTACACTCCCTTAGGGGGAGCGCAGCTCAGCCAGAAGCCGGGCTCATGGCTGGTGAGCACAGTAGTAGTGAGTGGTAGCTGGTGCCTATCCTGCCTCTGCGGCAGTGCTAAGGATGTCCGACTGCCAGCTTAGGCCCTCTCCCTGCGGTGGGAGCAGGCCTAAGCTGGTAGTTGGACATCCCCTGAGGGCTCCCGGGACTGTGAGAGGGCACAGGCTTGGCTGAGGGACCACCCCCCCCAGTGCAGAATTTTGTGCACTGGGCCTCTATTATAGTTAATAATATTGTAATAATTGTGTATGGTGTTAGATGGGTACTAGACTTGTGTGATCACTTTGTAAAGTATGGAAATGTCTAATCACTATGTTGTATCCTGAAAACTAATAAATATTTGTGTAAACTATAATTGAAAAATAAAATTTAAAACATAAATTAATAAAAATGGAGTAAGGGATTTGAGTTAAAAAAATACACATCAACCAATTTGTTAATAAGAAAACTACTGAGCACTAAGTACATATCAGGCATAGTCCTAAGGGCTTTATATTAATTATTTCATGTCACTCTCACAACAAAATATAAGATAGAGTTTGAATGAGGGAGAGGTGAGAGGACAAAATGTAAGTGATACCAAAAAACTCAGTAATCAAGAGAAGAAATATTGTAATAAAAAGATTTTTAAATAAAGATGCATAAACTCCATGAAGGATTAAGTATCAAAATGTTAAATAAAGGAGAAACCAAGATGGCAGCATAGGTAAACACCTAAACTTCTGCCTCGCACAACAATTTCAAAACTACAACTAAAAGACAAAACAGACATCATCCAGAACCACAGGAAGGCTGGCTGAGTGGAAATTATACAACTAGAAGGAAAGAGAAAAGCACACTGAGACTCAGAGGAGCTGCAGAAGGCAGAGGTATGGAGATGCATGTGTGGAGAGGGCTGGCAACTGAGCATGCAGCTGGCTTTTGCAATCCGGAGGGAGACACAAGCTCCTGACTGTTCTGAATTCCAGTTATGGATGAGATTCTGGGGACCCAGATTCATACGGGGTGAAACTGGACTGTCAGGAAAGAGAAAAGCATACTGAGACTCAGAGGAGCTGAAGAAGGCAGAGGTACTGAGGGGCACGTGCGGAGAGGGTGGGCAACTGAGTAAGCGGCTGGCTTTTTCAAGCAGGAGGGAGACAAAAGCTCCCGGCTGCTCTGAACTCTGGTTCCGGGCGAGACTCTGGGGACCCAGACTCATTCGGGGAGAAACTGGACTGTCTGGCAGTGCGTGAAACTCAAAGGCGTCATTCTCTCAGAGGTGCTTGCAGTGATTAACACGGGACACTGAGACCCAGGGGCCTCTTAGGGCAGGGCTGATGGGAAGCCAATGCTGTCTGCTCTGCCCTGAGACTCTGCCCCATCCAAGCTGAGCACAGAGGCTTTTGCAAGTCTTGTCTCATAAGGGTTTTACCAGCACAGAAGTTCTCCCAGCGTAGACACAGCTGATCCTCACAGCCAATTGGCCTGGAGGTCAATTCCTCCCAGTGTTACCAACAACAATAAAGGCTTAACTACAACAAGACTGTGCACACAGCCCACAAAGGGGTGCACCAAGAGTGTCCACCTCAGGTAACTGGGGAGCTGAGCCAATGGGCCCTATAGGACACCTAGCACCCAAAGCCACTCTATCAACTCAGGGAAGCAGCCTAAATGCGGAGAAAAAGAAACAGGTCACAAATGAAAGAAATTGAGGAAAACAAACGACTGGATATAGAGTTCAAAACCACGGTTATAAGGTTTTTCAAGAATTTCCTAGAAAAGGCCTATAAATTTAACGAGACCCTCGAGGATATGAAAAAGGATCAACTAGAAATCAAGCATACATTGACTGAAATAAAAAATATTATACAGAGACCTAAAAGCAGACTAGAGGATTGCAAGAATCAAGTCAAAGATTTGGAATACCAAGAAGCAAAAATCACTCAACCAGAAAAGCAAAAAGAAAAAAAAAATCCAAAAAGTTGAAGATAGTGTAAGAAGCCTCTGGGACAACTTCAAGTGTGCCAACATCAGAATTATGGGGGTCCCAGAAGAAGAGAGAGAGCAAGATACTAAAAACCTATTTGAAGAAATAGTGACAGAAAACTTCCCCCACCTGGTGAAAGAAATAGACTTACAAGTCCAGGAAGTGCACAGAACCCCAAACAAAGGAATCCAAAAAGGACCACACCAAGACACATCATAATTAAAATGCCAAGAGCAAAAGACAAAGAGAGAATATTAAAAGCAGCAAGAGAAAAACAGTTAGTTACCTGCAAGGGAGCACCCATACGATTGTCAGCTGATTTCTCAACAGAAACTATGCAGGCCAGATGGGAATGGCAAAAAATATTCAAAGTGATGAATAGCAAGAACCTACAACCAAGATTACTCTACCCAGCAAAGCTATCATTCAGAATTGAAAGTCAGATAAAGAGCTTCATAGATAAGAAAAAGGTAAAGGAGTTCATCACCGCCAAACCAGTATTATATGAAATGCTGAAAGGTATTCTTTAAGAAGAGGAAGAAGAAGAAAAAGTTAAAGATAAAAATTATGAACAACAAATACATATCTATCAACAAGTGAATCTAAAAATCAAGTGAATAAAAAAATCAAGTGAATAAAAAATCTGATGAACAGAATTAAACTGGTGAATATAATAGAATCAGTTGCATAGAAAGGGAGTGGACTGACAATTCTGGGGGGGAAAGAGGTGTGGGGGGTGTGGGAAGAGACTGGACAAAAATCGTACATCTATGGACGAGGACAGTGGTGGTGGGGTAAGGGCAGAGGATGGGGTGGGAACTGGGTGGAGGGGACTTATGGGGGAGAAAAGAGGAACAATTGTAATAATCTGAACAATAAAGATTTATTAAATAAAAAATGTTAAATAAAGACAGGCTATGGTTTGTTCCTTGATGACCCTGAATTTTTGTGCAATGGTAATAATAATTTCTAATTAGCTTGAGGTTCCGGGGTATGGGGCCGTGGTGTCCTTTTCTGGGTGGGTTTTATGAAGGTTGACAATAGTGAGCTAACAGACTGGACAATGTAGAGCTTTAAATAGCATCATGCTTTTTTCCTGTAAAACATTCATTCACTTTTTTCTCTTTTTTTCCATTTGGTTTAAAATCTGCAAGGTTATTTTGTATAAGTGTATACAGAGGCACACATTTTTTGTTGTTGTTTCAGGCTGAAATATGATTTGGTACCACATCCAATGTAGATAGATACTCCCCTGTTTTTAAAATGAAGACTCTGAGGATTCAGAGAGGTTAGTAAAGTTGTCAAGTTTGCACAGCTAGGAAAAGGCAGAGCCCAATTTCCAACTCTAGTGTAACTCTCAAGTTAACCGCTCTCTTAATCACTGTGCTCTCTTGGAAATAATAACACTCAGTTAACCAGAAAACCCAACTATCCAGCACATGTTATTCTCTGGGCATTCCAGTTACTAAGATGCTGCTCAGCTACATCCTCAACATTTAAAACTTTTATTTGCTCTTTATTTTTTTCCATCACCATTTATTCCCCTTGTACCCTCTTTTACCTTCACCTCCCTGCAATCACCACATTGTTGTCCATGCCTATGAGTTCTTTCCCTGTTTTGCTCAATCCCTCCACACTCCCCAACATCCCTCTCCTACCAAAGCTGTCTGCCTGCTTTCTATCTATCAGTTTGTCTCTATTTTGCTTGTTAGTCCAGTTTGCTCATTAAATTTATACAAATTGTTCTAAGAAAGAAATCAGACTCTTTATAAATAGTATCGTGCAAATCTATTCATAGTATTGGGAGGTAGGCATGGATACTGTGTCTGAGGGTACTGCCATTAAATAAATATGTAAATAAACCGTCCTTTGAATGGAAGACCATGAGTAATCTGCCTATCAGGGTACAGAAGGGGCATTAGGAAGCAGTAATATCTTCTGATCATTTTGCTATAGAACACACTGCCTGTGACGCACCAGAACTCTTTGCAGGATGTAATCTAAGAGACCCGCACCTTAGGCCATCATGTTGAAATTATCCTTTGCTTATTTTAAAGCCTGACAACAGCACATATCTGGACATGCATATTTTTTTGGCTCTGCCATGAGACTCATATTTATTTTGCTTCTGCAAGCTGGTTCTTCTTGAGGCCTGGGAAAAAGTGGTTTACTTTGAGCCACGAACTAAGTGTACATGTTTCTTTTACTTTGTCTTAGTAAGTGTACAGAGTCTGAACAAAGGGAGAGCATAATGTTGATGTATATGGGGATGGGAATGATGATGAAGAGGAGGAGGAGGAGGAGGCTGTGAACCTCTGAGGAAATTTAAGTATAGATCAGGGTGGCAAGGAAGAACATCACAGAGCAGCTCTGGGAATTCGGGTCTAAGCCTCCCTAAACTATACTGCAAATCGCTGAAGAGGAAATGAGGCACTTGCCCTCTCTTTTGTTCCTCTCTATTTTTATTTTGCTGTTTTGTATTTAAAAGTTCAAATTTATTCTCTCCATAACTACTGTCATTAATCTACAGATCCATTTACTCATTGACACATTCAATGAAATTCTTTGAGACCTTGTATATACCAGACAATCTATGCGGTGCTGAAAAAACAGATGAAAATACATGGTTCCTGCCCTCAAGAAGTTTAGAATATAATTGGGAAAGAGATATGTTGGCAAGTATTTGTAGTGACAACAATGTGTGCCTACATAAAATGCAGTGGGGTCACGCCACAGCCTAAGGAGAGTCTGCTGGGAACTTGAGGGAAGGCTCCAGAAGGGGACTGTAGCAGGTTGTCAAATAATATTGTTTTGTTCAACATCATTTTGTTATAACATTGATGAGATGCTAAAGTAACTACACTCTTGTTTATATCAATTATCCTGTGGTAAAATTGGTTTCATTATACCTTGCTTGTTTTCTTTAAAAAAATCAAAGAACCTATGGATGGTTTTGTGAGGACTTAATGTACATTTCAACTCAGGCTTAAAAGAATAAATAGAAGTCTTCTAACTGAGTAATGAGAAGGCCTTCTAGATTAAGGCAAAAACACAGAGGCCAAGGAGACATGGCATGTTGTTGGAATGAGTAATTCAGTGTTGCTGGGTCATCAAGTGACAAGGTAAGATGTAGGAAGCAGATGGCAGAGCTAGACAGAAACCAGACCCTAATAAGTATGCAGTGTTGGTATTAATCAATGGAGTTTAGCTTTTACCTTGAAGGAAGTGGGCAACAGTTGAAGAGTTATGCCAGGAGAGTAATATGATCAGATCTAAATGGTGAAAGACCACCAGATGTTATATAGAGCATAAGTCAGAGGGATACATGTGAGTGTCAATGTTCTAGGCTTTTTTCCTTTTTCTAGAACCTCTATCTTCTTCCTTAAAATAAAGCTTCATAATGAATGTGTATTTGGGTATTTCAAAATTGATACTCCAGCTATAATTTGATGTAAAAACATCTGTTTGTGAATCATGAGTCTGATAATCTTACACACATTCGCGAATTGTAATCTATTTTGCCATAGGTGGTCAGTTCAGTAGAATAAAGCTCACTTTGGTGTTTTGGGTGTATCAAGAAAGATAAAAAAGATCATGTGACCAAAAGGCCAGTCAAGTGCATTTTGGCCTCAGAGAAGGGAATATGTGCTTGTTGCTGCAAATAGGACCATCTTGTGGTTGGTTATATAATTCCGTTAAATTCCCACATTAACATTCATATCCTTAAGAAAAAGCTTCTTTTTAGGCAGAAGTACTCCATGGGCAGTAAATCACCCTTGATCTTCTACCAACCAGCAATTAGTTCTGTTTGCTAAGTACCTGAATCACAGTATCTTAGTACAGCTTGGGTAGTTTTTAACATATTTATTATCATAGGTTCAAAGCCTGATTTCTCCCTGTTAACATACAGTTTAGATAAGGTGTGAGAGCACAGCAAAGACCACTCATTTCTTCTGTGGTCATTATAGACTTTTACTCAAAAGAAAAATCTCTCCTCTCTTTTCCGGGCAATGCTTTTCTAGGAGTCTGTACTGAAATAAAATCCCAATGCAAAGCCTGCGTCAAAATGCTGAATCCAGAAGAATTTGGCATAAATAAGACATGGAGTTAGCTGACATGAGATATTGCATTTATTCCATTGTTGGTGAGGACAAAACTGGGCCGCTATTGTCACAGGTGAAAAGTGTTTTCAAAGTCTGCTCTGGCGCCTGTGAGATAAGGGGCCGCCTTAGTCTGAACAACCTGAACGAGACTTATCCACGTCACTGCAACGGACTCGTGTGTACAGTACGTCCTTGCTCCCCGGGATTCACAGTGTAAAGGCAGTGGAACTGCAGACAACCTTTGGGGAAGTGCTAGGAGGCCGCATAGAAGAAAACAGATTCTCTCCATCTACTCCTGTTTGGGGGTAGGTAGCAAGCCCTCTCCTGACCAAGAATAGCCCCAAGGATGCTGTTATGATTTTTAGTAGGGAACTTAAGTCAGCTGGGGGAACTTTCTAGTTGGCAGTGCGTAAAGCAAATTAAATAAACCAGAGTTCTGTTGCCATGCTCTCTAGGAAGAGTAAGATGCTTTGAAAGAAAAGAAAAATCACAGAATCAACTGAGGGTCCTGAGTGTGGAGCTGTTACAATCCACCAATGCGCCACCACCGCAATGAAAGACAGCCTTTGTGGAGGGTTGGGACGCATCCCCGCCTGGTGTGTGTTTTCACTGCACAGGGGTCCTCCCTCACACGCTCTCACTCGGGGACAATTCAGCTGGTGCCTGTGCTCCCAGGGACTGAGCTATTCTCAAGTCCCTTTATGATCCAGGCAGAAATTATCTCTGCTTCCAAACCATCCAATGCAGCGCGTGGGTGCAGTGGCGGCTTTCCAGGGAGCTGAAAAGCTCTCATGACTTGGCATAGAGTCTTTCCCTGGGCCCTTCAGTAATGGCATTTCACTTAATACAATATGCCCCTAACTGAGTTTTAGTGATTTCAAATGAATTTAGTCTCCTTATCAATATCCTCTATTTGCTGGTGCGCTTGCTCTTCAGCGTGCTGTGCCAATAAATCCCGCACGAGTGCTGCATCCTTCCCTCTCAACTATGTGGCCTCCCTCCTAGGAAAGCAAACACCAGGCAGCAGAAAAGGAGGCTCTCGGAGAACTTGTTTGTATCGTAAATGTAAATATCAATAAACTCAGAAGGTTGACAAGGGCACGCTCTCAAGGGAGTTGGCCACGTTGGCTGTTTCACACATGAAATGCTGGAACACGGGGAAGCCTGCGTTGTTTGCTCCCAGCCCTAAAAGGACACGTCAAAATTTGAATCCACAAAAATTGTCAACCTGTTCAGAAACAGAACTCCGTGAGCCCCATCACAGGGCAAGGCAGCCCAATCCTAGGAAGTGTTGCCAAAGGTAGCCGTGGATTCTACAGGACCCGTGTGCAGAAATCAGGAGCCATTTGCAATTGATAAACAGAAAGGTTTCGGTAGTTTCCAAATTGGAAGTCTCTTAGGAAACCTGTCCTGCTCTGTTTTTTTTCTGTTTTGTTTTGTCTTGATTATTTTGTTGTTGTTGTTTTTTAGTTAGCATGCTTTTTTCTCTTATTTTCTTTCAAGTAAACTTTTTATTTTGAGATGACTGTAGATTCACATGTACTTGTAAGAAATAACATGAGACCACGTGTACTCCTTCCTCAGTTTCCCCCAATGGTAACTTCTTGTTAAACTATAGTACAACATGATAACAGGATATTGATATTGAGTCCAGATACAGAAGTTTCCATTAACAGGAGGATCCCTGATATTGCTCTTTTATAGCCACACCCACTTATCTTTCATCCCCATATCTCCTTTGCCCCTGGAAATCATTATTCTTTTCCCCTTTCTCTTCTTCTGTTGTTACCAGAATGTTATACATGTGGAATTATGGATTTTGTCATTCAGAATAATTCTGTCAAGATTCATCTCCATATGTATCAATCGATTGTTCTTTTTGATTGCTAACCAGTATTTTGTGGTGTTTGTTGAACCAATCACCTGATGAAGGATATCAAGGATTTGTACAGTTTGGGGCTATTACAAACAATACTACAAATATCTCTGTATGGGTTTCTGTGTGAACATAAATTTTTGTTTCTCTAGGATAAATACCCAGAAGTGTAATTGCTGGGTAACAGGTAGTTCATGTTGAGATTTTTTTAAAAACAGCCAAACTATTTTTCATGGTGGCTGTGCCATTGCTATACATTCTCTCCAGCAGTGTATGAGTCCAGTTTCTTCACATCCTCTCCAACATTTGGTGCTGTCATTATTTTTTATTTTACCTTTTCTGATCTGTATATAGCAATAACTCATTGTGGTTTAATTTCCATTTCCCTAATGGCTAATGAATATCTTTTTGTGTGTTTATTTGCCACCTGTGTAGTGTCCTTTTCTGTGTTTTTTTTTTTCTCTATAAAATAATCTTATTTAATGTTGAGTTTTGAGAGTTTTTAAAATACTCCAGATATTAGTCCTTTGTCATGTAGGTGGTTTGCAGTATGTTCTCCCTATCTGCAGCTTGCCTCTTCATCTTTTTAACAGGGTCCTTCACAGAAGAATTTTATTTTCATAAAGTCTAATTAAATTGATTTTTGCTTATATGGATAGTGATTTTTACCATCAAGTCAAAAACTCTTTACTTATTCCTAGATCCTGAAGATTTTCTGCTACGTTTCTTTCTCAAATTTTATCATTTTACATAAATTCTGGGATGCATTTTCACTTACGTTTTATATAAGGTGTGGCACATTGGTGGAGGCACAGTTTTTACAATGATTGTACAGTCGTCCCAGCACCATTTGTTGAAAAGGCTAGCTTGCCACCACTGGCAGATTTTGCACCTTTTGTGGAAAATCAGCTGGGACTTCTGGTTTCCAGGCCATCGTGTCAGGAGCTTCAAAGTCACCACTCGGTCCTAACAAATCTGAACAGGCTTGAAAATCAATAACTCTTCTTAGATCCATCAGAAAAGGGGGGTTGCAGGGCCAACCGTTACCCCAAAGTTAGAGAGACAGACTAGGGCAGAAACCCATGAGCAGAAACCTCTGTGCGGACCAGTGCCGGTGTAGGAGAATCTGAACGCTGATAACAAATTGCTGGAGGCTCCACGTGGACAACTCTGAGTTAAAACCCCCAAAGACCTGGCCACGGGGGGCCCTCACACACATTTGTGAGTTTTTCCCCGAGAGTTCTACTAGGTCCTCACAGTAAATATCCGAGGAAAATCTTCTCAAGCTTCGGCAGGTGCGGGGGAAAGGAGCAGTTTTGAAATATATCAGAGAGTTCTTTTTTTTTTTTCCCACTTGTTCCCTCTATTACAGATGTCCCCCATTCCTCTCCTTTGCCTCCCTCCATCCTACCCCCACCTCCCAGGACTTCTCCACATTATTGTCTATGTCCAAGGGCTATGCATATATGAATATGTATCCTTTGGTTGATCATTCTGTTCTTCTTAACAAAGCCCACCCTCTTTTGAAGCTATTTTCCCAGATACTATTGGGGTATTATATAAGCCTACCTAACCCGGGGAAGGCCAATACCCTACTCCATTTCTTTCTAGGGAAAGAGAAATACCAAATTCAGCCCACTCTAGTCATCCTGTACCATGTAAGGAGAGAAAAAAAAAACTGAAAAGTACAGTCTCATGGCACATGGTCACCAAAGGACTGATACCTAATTATAGGACTAAAAAATGCTCTCTCCACCCACCTTACCACTACATTACTGAAGGCCTATTCACTTCAGGTCATTTTACCCAGTACATTATGTCCACCTTTCAATAGAAACCAACAAGGTACACTAAAAGGCAAAAAATAATATAGTTTGAAGTGACCGAGGACCAGAGTTGGATGTGGAAAAACTGTTGAAATTATCAGACCAGTAATTTAAAAAAACACACAAAACACGATAATTAATATGCTAAGGTCTTTAGTTTAAAAAATAGAAAACATACAGGAACAGATGGATAACATGAACAGAGAGATGGAAATTCTAAGAAAGTATTAAAAAGAAATGCTAGAAATAAACATTGTAACAGAAATGAAGAATGCCTTTGATGGGCTCATTAGCAGTTTGTATGCGGCTGTGGAAGTAATTTGAGCTTGAAGATACGATGATAGACACTTCCAGATTTTGGTTGGGGTGGGGGTGCGTAGTGAGGTAGGAGAACCCAGCTCCTCATTCCACCACAAAGATTAACTATTGAAGAGCTAGCTGTGAATGAAACAGCTCTGGGAAACCTCTGGAATCCACTTAAAACGTTTTAGCAGTACTAGGGAACAAAAAATCTGAGAATAATCACAGAATATGGTAAAGCTGTAATAGAGTGATGTTAACTACTTAGCTTCATAAAAGTTAAGCAAAAGTTAAAAGACAAAAGTACTAAAAATAGCTATAGCTTCAACAATTTGTTAATGGATGCACAATATAAAAAGATGTAACTGGTGACATCAAAAATAATGGGAGATAAAAGGATAGAGTTTTTATATGGAATTGAAGTTAAGTTTTTAGCAGCATAAAATAAAGTGTTACATATGTAGGATGTTTTATGTAAGTCTCTTGGGAAATGCAAAGCAAAAAAAAAAATCTACAATAGATACACAAAAGAAAAAGAGAAGGGAATCAGAGCATATTGCTATGGAAACTCATCAATTTACAAAGGAAGGTTGCAAGAAAGTAGAAAAGAAAAATGGAACTATAAAAATAGCCAGAAAACAATTAATAAGATGCTATTAATTAGTCCTTACCTATCTATAATTACTCAAAATATTAATGGATTTAATTCTTCATTCAGAATGTATACAGTGGCTGGATTATAAAAACAACAACAAGCATTAGGAATCAACTATATGCTGCCTACACGAAATTTACTTTAGCTTTCAGGACACAGATGAGCTGAAAGTGAAGAGATGGCAAAAGATATTTGATGCAAATGGAACCAAAAGAGAACAGAGATAGCTCTCCTTATATCACACAAAATGAACTTTACATTCAAAACTGTAACGAGACAAAGTTAGTTTTATATAACTAGAGGCCTGGTGCACAACATTCATGCACTGGGGGATGGGGGTCCCTCAGCCCAGTCTGCACACTCTCACAGGGAGCAGGTCTAAGCCAGCAGGCGGACATCCCCCGAGGGGTCCTTAGCACTGCAGAGGAGCTGGGAGAGGCTTCTGCCACCGCTGCTGCGCTCAGCAGCCATGAGCCTGGCTTCTGGCTGAGTGGCGCTCCCCCTGTAGGAGCACACTGACCACCAGGGGGCAGCTCCTGCGTTGAGTGTCTACCCCCTGGTGGTCAGTGCATGTCCTAGTGACCAGTTGTTCCACCGTTCGATCGATTTGCATATTAGGGTTTTATTATATAGGATAAGTGGATCAATTCATCAAGATATAACCATCATAAATATATATGCACCCAACATTGAAACACCTAAATATATTAAGCAAATACAGATATGAAGGACAAACAAATAATGTAATAATAGTAGGGGATTTTAATACCCAACTTTCAACAATTAGTAGATCATTCAGACAGAAAATCAAAAAGGAAATGTTGGAATTTGAACCATGCTTTAGATCAAATAGACTAAGAGATATATACAGAACATTCCATTCAACTGCAACATAATACCCAATCTTCTTAAGCATACCCAGAACATTCTTGAAGATGTAGATAGTAGGGGTGGTTATGCATATGGGGACCGGGCATGTATGGGAACTCTTTGCACTTTCTTTCAATTTTTCTGTAAATCTAAAACTGCTCTAGAAAACACTGTTTATTAATTTAAAAAATAAAATTAAATTAATCTTTAATCAGTTGGGTATATGTGTGTGGGTATATTTCTTGGTTATCTCTTGTAGTCTATTCACCTATGTGCCTGTTCTTCCACCAATACGTAAGTCTTGATTACTGTAGCTACATAATGAGTCTTACACTCAGGTAGAATAATTTCTTCTACTGTATTAATTTTCAAAGTTCTTTTAGCTATTCTAGTTAGCAACTTTCTTCTGGCCTCCATGATTTCTAATGATAAATTCTGTCATACAAATATTATTTTTTCCTTTATAGGCATACTGCCAATCCCCTTTTGATACTTTCAAGGTTTTTTTTCTTGGATTGAAGTTTTCACAAGTTTTATTATGCAATTTAATGTGAATTCCCTAGGGTTTATCCTATGTGGGGTTTACCTAGATGTTTGAATCTGCTGCTGTATATCTTTTGCCAAATTTGCAAAATGATCAGCCATTATTTCTTAGAAAAGTTTTTAGCCTCACTCTTTTTTCCTCTCCTTCTGAGATTCTGATGACATCAAAGTTAGATATTCCATTATAGTTCTACAGGTCCCTACAGAGTTCTACAGCTCTGCTCATTTTACGTTTTAGTTTACTTTCTCTCTTTTCAGATTTAGGCAGTTACAATTGTCCTATCTTTAAATTTATTAATTCTTTCCTTTGTTCCTTTCATTCTGTTGTTGAATCCATCGAGTTTTTATTTCAATCATATTTTTTAGATTTAAAATTTCCACCTGGTTCTTTTTTATATCCTATAATTTTTTTTTTGCCAAGACTTTCTGGATTTTTTGGCTGTGCCTTTATCTTTCCATTATTTCATTTGTGTGTTTGTGTTTGTAATTGCTCATTGAAGCATTTTTATGATAATTGCTTTAAAACCTGTCAAATAATTCTAAAATTTCTATCACCTCTGTGTTGGCATCTATTTATTATCTTTTTCATTCAATTTGATATCTTCAAGTTTCTTAATATGATGAGTGATTTTCAATGGAATCTTTGACATTTGGTTATTATGTTCTGAGAGTTGACATTTTATTTAAATCTTCTCTTTTAGCTGACTTCCTCTGGCACTGCTACAGCAGGGAAATGGGAGTGTAACCTCATTACTGCCAGGATTAGATAGAAATCCAGATTCCCCACTTGTCTTCCTTCGACACCCAAGGTGGACAGTATTCTTATCACTGCTGAGTGTGAGCAGTAGTTCTGGATCTCCACTAGGCCTCCACTGATACCTTCTGGGGGAAAGGGTTGGCGTGCCTCCATACAGACTCACATATGGTTTCCACTGACACAGGTCAGGTAGTGGGGGAGTGGAGATAATTATTGCTGGATGAAAGTCATGACTTTCCACTGTGTCTGCTCTGATACCTCTCCATTGGGGAAATGAAAAGTGGTTGGAAGTCTCCTTACCTAAAAGTATGCGTGGGATTCCAGGCCATATGGTCTCCACTGATACCACTTTGGGAGGGGGAATTGTTAGTCTCCAGCGAGAAGAAAGTCTAATCTCCCAATTTAGCCATTTCTGGCATTGGTGGGGCGGGGCCATTGTTTATTCTGTCTTTGTCCTTCTCTAAGAGTTTTCTTATGTTTATTTTGTATCTATTGTCTAGAGTTTAGTTGTATTAGTGGGAAGAATTGGGAAAATAATTGCATGAAGCTGAAGTCCTCCTACCATATGCTGCTTTATTATCATCCCGAGGTCTAGACTGGAGCTTAGACTTCCCACAATTGTGAATTAAAGCCTATATTCAAAACAGTATATCTCCCACTCTGGCTCTTACATGATACTTGAATCTTTCAAACATTGAGTTGAACTTTTTCTTTTTGTCATGCAAACCATGTATCAGCTACTTTGGAAATGGTAATAGTTCAATCACTAAAAGCTATTCTGAGGACTATTCAGTTGATCAGTTAATTTTTTTCTGTGGGGGATCTTGGAACAGAAGAATCACATATATGAGTTTAGGTATGGGAAGAGGACTAGAGGCCTTCATGGGAAGAACCCTAATGGCACTTTGGACAAATGTAAGGACAGTGGACATCTGAGAGGTGATGTGCAGAGTTTGGAAGGGGGAAGGAGAAGGGAGTATCCTTTATCATTGAACTCAAGTGGGCCCTTCATGTTACTATAATTTCTTAGCCCATTCATTTTTCTACTCTCTAGATGACTATTTCAGACCTTTCATTCTGTAAATCGACACCAGCTTTCTCTCATCTTCAGCTCAGAACCATCTATCCAATTTCATTGAGAAATTACAAGAGAATGTTTACAAATTCCGACAGCACCTGTATCTACTTGTTGAATGAATAAGTGATTGATACACAGTGAAGAAGACACTAAAAGAATGGCAGAAGCAACCACTGGAATTATGATAGATATAGCTGGAACTTCCATGACCTTACCCAACTCTGCTCAACAGCTTTGGACTGGAGATCTACGTGGGGAACCGGCCTAGCTAACAAGGCATTTTATTTTAAAATGCAGAAATTATAGTGGTCATGAAGCCCAAATGAATATTTTAACCTGAGTTTCAAAGTACAATTAAAAGAAACAACAATATAAATATTTTACAAATACTTTCCTGGTTTATGTACTCCCTGTCTTAAAAGGTAGAGTTTGGAATAATTCTAGTTCGCTTTGATATAAAAGGAAGTTCACCCTGAAAAACATTAAGAAATCTTTATGTAGTTCCTTTTATAGTTCGTGAATGCCTTCACCACTTACAAAACATGCTGGAGAGAGAGCAGGGATTCAAGGAGTTCTGCAGTTTCAAAAGGAAACTCTGCCCACAAGAAAACTTTAAAAAGTTTGAAACAATGCAAGTTTTTTAAAAAAGCAATAGTACCACTAAAAAATTATAGATCACTTTTGTCGCAATCATAACTCTGATTTTTGGAGGCTTGCATTTTCCTAGAAATTTGCAAGAAAAGAAAAGAAACTTGATTCATCGACCCACTTTCCTTAGTTTGCCCATTTAAAAATCCAGTTTCATCAATTTTCTAGTCTCTCCTGGTTTAATCACCATCACACCAGCATAATATTCACTTTTCCAAGGGTAATTCCATCTTTAAATTACTTTTTTACTTTTAGGCTTCAATATTCAACCCAAATATTTATTTATTTTTATTCCTAAAGAAACTGTAGCCTTTTTCGGGGTGGAAGGGGGGGTCTATTTAAAACATTTTTTTTTCTTTAACCAAATACATGTTTGTTCTTTAAAAAAAAAAGAAGTAAAAGATAAAATGAGTGCTAAATCTTATTATGTATGAGGATAATTTTC
Source organism: Eptesicus fuscus (assembly GCF_027574615.1). NCBI lineage: Eukaryota > Metazoa > Chordata > Mammalia > Chiroptera > Vespertilionidae > Eptesicus > Eptesicus fuscus. The sequence goes on along the minus strand of NC_072488.1, from coordinate 33,781,402 downwards.
TAATCTGTCACGTTTCGGCTTTGGTTTTATAACTTTGAAATAGGGTATTTTTAATTAAAATAAAGTGAGAGATCAAAGACCAATGACTGGTTTTAAGGAAACTTTGCTTCTCATATGTCTTAAACACTTACTTGTTGAAGACAGCATTGAGACTTCGATAAACTGTACCACCAGCAGGTAGATAATAGGAAGAAAGATGCATGTCATTGAGCACCTCTTGCTTGCTCTATATTTGAAGATGTTGACTACTTCTTGACATTCTCTTCCTACCCATTTGGTTCTTTACTTATCTCTCAGCTTTGTATGGTCTTCATCTTGCTTTCAGACTCTTTTTTTAATCCTTTTATTCATCAGAGAATCCATCCTTGCTTCTCCATGTCTTTCCTGTTTTAAAGTTTTATTATTTTTTTGAAAAGTTAATAGATTCCCATGGTTCGAAGATCAAAACAATATCATAAGGTATATACTGACAATATTTTCTTCCACTTTGTTCTCATTTTCCTCATTTTTTCTTGCCACCATATATGATCACCTTTATAGGTTTATGTTTCCAGCGTTACTTTTTTACTTGGAAAGAAATAAAATGTATATATATATGTATGTGTATATATATATATATATATATATATATATATATATCCCACTTTTCCAAATGTTTTTACATAAAAGGCTATATACATTATACACCACTCCGCACCATGCATTTTTTTCTTAGCTATTTTATATATTCTGGTGATCTTTGCATATTACCACAGCTTTTCAATAGCTATATAACATTTTATTTTGTTAATATACCCTAATTTATCTAACCATTCCCCTACTGATAAATACTTGGTTTGTTTCCAATCTATTGTTATTACAAATATCTCTATAATTGATAGCATATGTTATTTTGGATACATAGGGGTAAGCCTATAATATAAATTATTTGAAATGGAATGGTTAGGCCAATGGCTCTTTTCTTCTCTACCTTGTAACACTTAGTAAATGTACAGGATTCAACTGCTGTCTATTATCTGGATTCATCCCATATTTATATCTTATACACTAGAATTCACCCAAACTTCTCTCTCAAATATTAACTATCTTCTAGACATTGTTACTTCAGTATTCCATTAACACTTCAAATCTGTTGTGTATCAAATTGAATTTATCTCTTTCCTTTCCATTTTCATTCTCAAACCTGGTGCTTCTTCTATTGTTCTTTTACCTAGGTATAATTTCTTTAAAATTTTTTCCTTTCATTTTTTCCCTTCTCTTGCTTTTCCATAAACACAATATTTAGTTGTTTGATCAAACCACCTATTTTCTTTCCTAGTCTTCCTTTGGTTTCCATTCTGTTCTAGTACAGCATGAAAACTGGGTGGTTGGAGGTAAGACACATCCTAGATGCCTCATACTCCATCTTTGTCTTTATCTCAGACCTGAGCTAGATAGTAATGGAGTAAATCAAGCTGCTGCTTCAAAAGGCAGTAGCTGAAATGTGATGGCTTCACATTTAGTAAATCAGATGTCTTTCTGTTACCTGGAGTTTAAAATGAATATCCATAAAAAGCAATTTGTCACCCATAGACAATACTCAATTAAATGACCATTACCAAATTCAACTTTCTGCCGTTCTGTTTATTTTGGCTCTTGTGTCATCTGTGTTGAAAACATTTAATTAATCTTTGGCTATGCATTTAGTGGTCAGCACATTATTTCACTGCTATAAAATGCTATGAAATAAAAAATGGTATAGAATTAATTGAATGATTCAAGCTATAGAGCTGCCAAGTATATTTACCTTTCATTGGGAATGTTAAACTTTCAAATAAATCATTAGTTCTGGCCAAAGTATAGTGTTTTGTTTGTTGATTCTATCTCATTTAGTTCCAAATAACCAAGCTTGACTTTTTAAAAAATTCTATTAACTTTTGACAAATTAACTTGTTTTTTTGTTACATAGGCAAAGCCTTTGTCCAATATCAGAGATTATCTAAGGCTTAGTAGAAAAAGACATCACCAGAATGATCTTGCCTGATTTTATTTTCTTGGGACCTGTCCACCCCCATATTTGTCATTTTGTAGAGGTCATCTGTCACAGTACTACTTCATCACTTGCTCTTTGCAGAGTTAATTATAAAAACATGAAATGTCTAGAGGTAAAGCTGAAATATAAATATCTAATACAGTATACAGAGTAGATTATACCTAAATATTCCTTTCTAATATACTGATCTCTATAAGAGAACATAAAAATAATGCATATATTTATCAAACAGAGATAAATAAAGTTCAAGAACACTCTAGTCAGCCCAGCCAGCATGGCTCAGTGGTTGAACATTGACCTATGAACCAGGAGGTCATAGTTCGAATCCCAGTTAAGGCACATGCCTGGGTTGCGGGCTCACTCACCAAGTGTGGGTGTGCAGAAGGTAGCCAATCATTGATTCTCTCTCATCATTGATGTTTCTAGATCTCTCTCCTTCCCCCTTTCTCTCTGAAATCAATTTAAAAAAAAGAGAATAGTCAGTTTGTAGCTAAGATAATATCAGTCATCTAGATTTGAATTGTGAAAGCATCTATGATAAAAGAGGCTATTACTTATTTTTTAATGTAATGGGTGCTGGCTTGTGGTTCTAAAATAGATAATTCTTATTATAATAAGACCTCCACAAAGAACAAGTATGTCAGCAATATTTTAACAACTTCCTGTTTATTATTGGATATCAGAAGAACTAATTAGTTGTCAGTAATAATGGATTGGAGATCATGTGTTTCAAGCAATTTTGACAATATGGTAATGTAATAATAAGATGAGGTCTGAAAATTCAGCGGCATGGAGAGAGGTGAAGTATTAACCCATCCTAAACACTTAAATTCAATCTTTTTCATTCTGAAAAATAAACCAAACCTAAGTACTGCCACTTAGTAAAATTAATTACTTAAGAGGGCACATACATGATAAATAGACAAACACACACTGGTAGTTCTACTGTAACAGCAGTGCAAACAACTACAAGATTGGATATTAGGTGCTCAATAAAAATATTATTGAAAATCAAATTTTATGTTGGTAGGTTACAATGAAGGAACAACACCACAATTATAACATGGCAGTTCTATGCCAAACTGGTCATAATATGCTTGAGTTGCTACTGTAAGCGGTAGGTTTAGAGTATTATGAAAATATATGATTTAAGTGCTGTGAATTATATGGGATAATTCTGAAACTCTCTTTTACCAAACTAATGAATCCAAGTGGAGCTTAGCCACATTCTCTACAATCAGCATGTAGGAAATGTGTATAGAAAATACAGATTCAGAATACACATGGCACCAGTTTGGAGAACAATGATGTGTTAGGCAGTGTTCAGTTTCATGGACTAATAAGTTCAATTTGGCAGTTCAAGAACATTTCTAATTTGGTAGGGGGCCTAAATCGTGGTTTGGAAGAATTTAGAGCCTATGCTGGATATGAAGGCTATTTAAATTGAATTTGCAAGCTGTTTAGAGTGTATAAAATTATGATAAAATGTGCAAATTCCACAGGACTTGATCTTTTGAACAACATCCTATTTTTTGGTGTGTCTTCTTTTTTCCCCTACCTCTTAAATCCTAGAAGACACGAAGCAGATTTTTTTTTTTTTCTAACAGGGACTAATTTTTTATGCTTTCACTGGAAGAGCTGCAAAAAAGTAAGTGATTGAAAAGTACGTGCTAATTGCATAAAATTGGGGAAATAATAGAGAAATGTAAATAACAGAATACAAATTATCTATAAGCCTACCACCCAGTTAAACAAATATAAACATTTATAATAACCTAAAATATACATAAACAAACGTGCACTCATACACACACTGGATTTTGTAAAAATCAGATCAAACAATATGTAATTTTTTTTTACAATTTATATACAGCATAAGGTTTTTCTTGTAACATGATAGGAACTCATCACATTCTAATATTTATATCTATTGTGTTTGTTTAGTGGGAATTCTATGTAATAATGTGCTGCTGTGTATCTCTTAGTAACTCCACTTTTGGAGCCTAGTGGGATCATTTCCCCAAAGCAATGCAACAAACACCAGGAACCAGGCCCTAAATTATTGTTTTGTTGCCTTTCAAGACTTAATGAAGCAATGGAGAAAATACTAATAATGCAGATTTACTTTAAAAAAGTATCTCTGGTCTATAGTGCTTACATTACAAATAGTACTGAACATTGAGGAAATACTTTTTCCGCTACTCAAGAAATCTATCATCCTATGTAGCAAAGCAGCTGCTCCTCATATTGAAGGAGTGACATTCTGACTTCTATCCTTTTTACTTTTCTTTTTATCCTTTTGTCTCACTCATTAACATTAAATTTAAATATCAACCAATATTCATGTGAGAATTACATCCAGAGAACCTGCTGGTTGTTCAACATTTACAAGTACACAACTGCCCACCTCCCACACTCCACACCATCACCGAGTATTAGTAGCTCCCAAAATCATTGACTCCTTGTCAAATTAAAAGTAGCATGACATTACTGAGCAGTTTTTTAATATATTTATTAGATATTTGAATTTCTTTTGTGTGTGCAAATTATTTGCTTCTATTATTGGTTCATAATTCTATTCAGGTTTTAATATTTACTAATTTGTAATAGTTTTTTCAATATTGAGGATAATAATCCTTTCTTAATATTTGATAAAAATAAATTTCTACCAGTTTACTCTTTGTTACTTAAAATTTATGTGTTTTTGATAGAAAATAAGTTTTGATAAGTTTCTTCATTTTTGAATGTGTAGAAAGCATTCTCTTACTCCACAAGTATTTAAGTGTTCCTATAGCTTAGGTTGCATAGAAATAATTTTATGTTAAATTTCTCAACATATCTAGAATTTATTTTAATATACATATTTCCCTAACATTTATTTTGTATATATAGAATTTTTATTCTCACCTTTAAAATAAATTTGGCAGAAGATAAATATTGTTTTATGTATTTTGATTTTGTACATCTCACCCACTCTAAAAAGAGTAAACTTCTCATCTTAAGAACTTAGAAATTTACAGTTTAGAAATTAGATAATTTGTTGATGTTTGCCATGTATTATTTTGCCTTCATCTGGCTTTCACTGAGTTCATGTCTGAAGCAGAAAATGGCATAAATGTATAGTTTCAATATTTTTATTTAATTTTTATAACAGTTTTTTTGAGCCAAGCTGAGGGGTTATGCTGGGGAGCCAAATCTGAAATGCTCCTAGTTTTAATACTTTTTAAACAATGGATATAACTTTGTTATTTTTGAAATTATGCTCAATTATATTTCTTATTTCAAATTCATCTTAATTACTTAGCATGTTTTGTGTGTTGGAGGGAAACAAGAGATTTCACTCCACAGTCATGATATTTAACTTTCTGTTATTTCTATTTGGTTGTCCTGAGGCCCAAGACTGTGTACTTCATTATTTAAATGTTTTGGAAATTACTGAGAATTTTTTGTTGGACTTAGTAGGCACTAAAGTGCATTATGTATGCAACAAAACAAAATATATTCTTTGTTTGGTGGTTCAATCCATATTTCAAGTAATCTTACTAATTATATAATCTAAATCACCTTCTTCATTGTGTTTAGTGTGTGTGCATACTTGAGCCATGAAAGGCTGACGGATATGTATTAATCTCTCCCACAAATATTGAGCTTCTGCCATGTTGTCTTTGAATTTCTAATAAGTTTGCACTCTACATTTCTAAGTTCTGTTATTTGGTCATAGAGAGTCATGATTGTTACATGTTCATTTTGGACTTCATTCAGTGGTGTGGTGCTGGAAAGTGTTTAACAACCAGGTCTTAGGGTGAGATAGGTGTCTACTTTGAAACATTTGACAAATTTTGAGGATTAAATATTACCGTAACCAATTTTAAGCTACCTATATGACATCACTGAATGTGGAGTTGAGAAGCAATGCATAACTGACTCATGAGTTGACCTCAAGGTCTATCTTTTCTTTCAACATGAAATAATCATCATTGCCCTGATTTTTTCTAGAATTCTATATTTCTGATAGTAACATTTTCATTTTAGTTTCGAGTTTACATGATATATCTTTACCTAACATGCTTTTTATACTCCCTAATTACTATGACATGTTTTCAGGGGTAGGTAGCATATACAAGGCTTTTAATTACTGTCAACCAGAGATGTTTTGAGTTTTATCTATTTATATCTTTATGATAATTAGTATGTTTGATATTGTTCCTATAATTTTTAATATTTCTTAAATTAATAAATATATTTGTCTCCTTTATTTCATAGAGATGAGTCTTATTTTACTATGAGAATTGTATTTGCTTTACTTTTTATCTTCTCCAATAATATTATTTCATTTTACCTGTTCAATTCAATGTTAATTATTAAATAACATTGAATTATATTTTTCATATAGCAAAATTAAGAATGAGACCATCTCACCATCTATTTAAAAACTATTTCATCAATATTTTAATTATATGTATTATATTATAAAAAGCATGCAGTTAGATTTAAACCCAATCTAAGCACTGTCTTGTCCCAGATAATTCAATCCATTCATTCCACTTTTATTGTTGCTTTTGTCTATTTTTTTTATTTTCATATCTTTATTATTTCTAATTTTATTCTTTTGTTTCCTTTTTATTCTCCATTTTATATTTTTAGTGGTTTGGAAATTATATTTTTCTACTAGGGGCCCGTTTTGCAGGAAGATTCTGCAAGACTTCTGGCGGGCTTCCCTCCCACCACCGCCACCTCTTCCGCCACCCCACCTCTCCTGCTATGGCAGGCGGGGCGGGCGGGGCGTGCCCCGCCCCACCCACCCGCCCCGCCTCGCCCTCAGCCACCGCTGCTGCCCCCGCCGCCTCTTTGGCCACACACACCACTGCCACCGCTGCGCGCCCCACCCCGCCGCGCCTGCCACCACCACCCGCGCTTTCCCTCCAGCAGCTGCCTTGCTTTCCATTTTCCCTCCCTCTTCCTTTTATGCTGCCTTCAGTCTTCACTCCTCCCTCCCTCAGTGTATGCAAATTAACTGCCATATTGGTTGTGTTAATTTGCATACTTGCCCTGATTGGCTGGTGGGCGTGGCTTGGGTGTAGCGAAGGTGCAGTCAATTTGCATATTACTCTTTTATTAGGTAGAATTTTTATTTTAGTATAATTGCTTTTGTTTAATTTACAAATAATTATATTCTCTATTCAATTAAAAATTAATCAATATAAATTCCTAATTTCTGGTGTAAGAGATTAACAAAGTCCAAACAAGTTCTCATAGTCAACAAAAAACTAGGCAAACTATATGAAGCAATTGTTTTCACATGTTGGCTAATAAGCAGAGTAACACTGTGATCTCACAGATAAGATAAACAAATGAGTTTAGCTCAAAGATTGCCCCAACTTTCTGCAGGAAGCCATTCCTAAACTTGGGCAAAGGGAAGAAGATCCCTAACAGTGCCCAGCAGTTTCATTGTGTTGAGGAGACAGCTTTATATTCAAGAAAATGAAGTTAGCTAGAATTTGAGAAGAAAAGTACTAGAAAGAAAGGAGCTATGCAGAAAAGAGGATTTCCAAAATGGCTTGGGCTCCCTTTGAGTCCTTGGTTGAAACTAGTCTGAACATTCATACTATGAAACTTCATGAGGCCAGGTAAAGAATGACTGGGAAACATACACCTTATACATAACCAAACAGTGAACCCATAGATTTAGTCCCCTCCTCTGAAAATATATGTATTCATACCCTTACATAGAAGCTTTATATATTTACTAGAGGCCCAGTGCACAGATTTGTGCATACTGAAATTAATTAGAAGGTGACTGGCAAGGCGGGACTGGGTGAGATGGGCCAGACACTCCCTGGAGCCAATCTCCAGTGGCCCCTCCCAGGCCAGCCACACCTGGGGTAGGGCCAGGGCTCGAAGGGTGCCTGCAGAGTGAGTGGGGTCCCTCAGGCAGGTGGGTCCCTTGCCTGGCCTGCAGGGATTGGTCCTAAGCCCCAAAACCGGCAGTCCAACATCCCCCGAGGGGTCTCAGAGTGCAAGAGGGCACTCTGCAAAGTTGCTGTCACTTGGCAGCTCCTGTGTTGAGCATCTGCCCTCTGGTGGTCAGTGCACATCATAGCTACTGGCCGGTCAGCTGGTCAGCCAGTCAGCTGGTCTGCTGGTCGTTTAGGCTTTTATATATATAGATAGCCCTACACAAAACTCAACTCAGCTGTTCATCAACAGGGAAATGGATAAACAAATTATGGTATATATGTGTAATTAATACTATTCAGAAATAAATAAGAACACATGACTGATATGGATTAATTTCAAAAACATATAATTTGCAAAAAAAAAAAAAAAAGCCATCCACAAAAGAGCACATGTTGTATGATTCTATTTCTATGGAACTGTAGAAAAGATATCTAATTTCTAAAGGCAGAAAGTAGGTCAGTGATGGGCAACCTTTTGAGCTTGGTGTGTCAAACTTCGCCAAAAAACAGCATAACTCGGGTAGTGTGTCACTTTGAGGAAAAAAACATTATTTCGCGATATTTATAGTTTAAATAACATAAATGTATAATTGTTATCTATAATTGTATTTAATAAACCAAAAACTAAATATTTAACTTACCTGCTTAGTGACTTCTTTGTTCATCCATCAGTTGGTTTCTTTTGTTGGTCTTGATATTATTTAGCTTGTGTGGGGTGCCGTGAACTAAGATAAGTGAGGGGGAGGGGGAATTCTTTAACTAACCTGCCTATTAGTGGCTTTTTGTTGCTGAATTTCATTGGCTAAATCTTCAATTGAAGGTTAGTATTTTGTACACTTCAAGCCCAAGCAAGCGCTACTAACTTCATCTGTCAATCTGTTTCTTTTGTTGATTTTGATATTATTTAACACTGAGAATAAGGCTTCACAAAAGTATGTACAGGGAAAAATTGTGAGTAAAGCCATTGCTATATTTTTCAGGGTGCTAAAAGTGTCTGGTAGTCAGTTCCAGGCACTCCAAATTTCCTGTTCGTAGTGGCACTCCTCTTGATTCTCCAAGTGGCACCTCAAGTCGACAAACACTTGAGCCCAGATACTGTCTTGAAATTCTGCAAGTTGCATCTCCAAATCATCAATTTGCATCCATTGGAAACCATTTAATTCCAAACTACTGTAGACTACTACATCAGGATACTTAATTATTTTCATGGTCTGTTCTAGACTTCTAAATTGACTAAATCTATCACTAAACTGGTCAAGTAACGAGTCTAAAACATGCTGGTACTTCATATGCAAGAGTTCCATTTCATTTTGTACAGCTGCACTGGCCTTCTCAAAATACTTTGTTACTCGAGGAAAATACTTATAAGTTTTAGTTTCTACATCTCGTTTGAAAATTTTAACTTTACTTTCAAAAGCTTTCATGTATCCAAGCATAACGTCAATACTTTTGCCAAAACCTTGTAACTTTAAATTCAGTTCATTAATATGAACAGAGAGATCTGTAAAAAACATCAGGGTGTTGACCCACTTATCATCATTAAGCTAAGGAAAGTTTCCCAGATCCTTATCGTCAAGAAATATCTTAATTTCTTCAAAGCACTCCACAAACCATTCAAGAACTTTGTCTCGGCTTAGCCATCTTACATTATTGTACATTAGCAGTCCACTGTAGGTGGAATCAACCTCCAGTAAAAGTGCTGAAAATTCTTGCTTGTGAAGGGGGCGAGCAGCTATTAAATTAACTATTTTTGTAATAACTGACATTAAGTTGTTTAAGTCGGTGAATCCTGCCTTGGCACATAAAGCCTCCTGATGGATAATACAATGAAAAGGCACAATCGGATGTCCAATAGCTTCTGTAAACAATTTGACAAATCCGACTTTTCCCCCCACCATATTTGGTGCCCCATCTGTCGTCACTGACACAATTTAGAGATGTCAATGCTTAGGTCACGGAATGTTTGTATAACAACCTTACATATTTCGCTTCCTGATTTACTTGTTGACACTGATACTAACTTTATCAACTCTTCTCTCATTGTGAGACCATCAGAATATCGACCAATAATGGCCAACTGAGCATGTGATGTGACATCAGTAGTTTCATCAAGAGAGATCGAAAAATATTTACACTTCCTTATGTCTCTCTTTAATTGATGTTGAACGTTTGTGTTCAGTCTCATTATTCGGTCTTTTATGATATTTCTACTGAGTGGTAACTCAGATATTCTCTTAATAATTGCATCTTTATTCTGAATATCATGAAATAGAACTGGTGCACATCTTAGGAGAGTTTCTTTAATAAATTCTCCCTCACTGAGCACTTTTCCATGCTGAGCTATAGAGTGAGCAATGCTCAAACTTGCAGATGTTAAATTTGTAGAGCCTTTCATAAATTTAAGGATGGAATTAGATTGGCTCTTATAAAGGTGTAGCTGCCTGGAAATGTATTCCTTCCTTTCATCCTCACTTTTTTCCAAGAGCTGGGAATGATTAGTTTCAAAATGTCTATTTATATTCCACGTTCTGCTTACTACCGTTTCAGTACATAGAACTCAAAATGATCTGCCATTTTTTTCTATAAAGCCATACATCTCGGTCCATTTCTCTTGAAGGGGTCAGCCACTGCTACTACCACTTCCTTTACTTAACCTTAGTTTTTTTATTTTTTGGGTTCTCCATCAGCGGGGCAGTGACAGAAGATAGAATTATAGATAGCTTGTTAGGCCTGCAGGCAATTAGGGGTTAACTAGCCTAACTAACCACAAAATGATGCATATAACTGTCTTTTAGGAAAGGGCAGGGTTAATAAGCAGAAATAGGGGTTAATAAGGATGCACAACAGTAATAGTGGTGAAATGGAGTCTACACTATGGAGAAGATGGTGTTCCTTATGTGAATTAAAATGGCTGCCACTATTTCTAATGGCGGGAAATGGTACCCATAGCACGCCACAAACCCTCGCCTCTCCCAGCCTCCCCCTCACTTATCTCAGTAATGATGGATTAGAAATCCATGACACCCCAGAACAGTAGATAATGGTTGCTGTGGTTAACTGTGATTTGGTTACTGGTAATGGCAGGGCCCCCAGAGATGCGTGCCCCGCTGCGTTCCGCTGCTCCCTGCTCTGCCGGCGGAAGTGAGGGCAGAGATCCTGGCTTAACCGGAAGTCCCAGAACTAGACGCTCTGTGCCGGACTTCTGTTGTTTTGGCCTACAGACCTCCGGCACAGAGTGTCTAATAGGGGAGGATGAAACATTTGCGACTAGAGTCTTGGAGTTAACAAGACTCTAGTCGCAAATGTTTCATCCTCGGCATGCGTCCCCCGCAGAGGCCGCATGTCATCAGAAATGGCTACACGCGTGTCTTAGGTTTGCCATCACTGAAGAAGGTTAATGGTTGACTTAGGCTAGATGGGTGAGATTAACTGGGAAGGAGCAAAAGAAGCAAACTTTGGTGAAATAAATATTCTTTATCTTGGTTGTGGTTATAGTTACACAGGTGTTTACATTTGCCAATTCTCAAAAAATATACACTTAAAATGGGCACACTTTATTGTATTCGTCCCATAACTAAGATGACTAAGAAAAGTTAATTAGTCCCCCTCTCTTTTAAGCTTTCATCAAATCTCATTGCACTTTTCTATGTTTTCTTTCTCAACTAATTTAGTTATTTATATGTTATTTGTATGTCCCTCCCCCCTTTTTAACTTCTTTCTTCACCCAGATCTATGAAAATTACATGTAAAATCTTTTCTAGAAAGTAATTAAATAGATTTAATGTTACACCTTTCCTTATTTAAAAGTAACAGTCATTTAACAGTGACATCAACAATTATTTGGAATAAACTATAACTTGTATTGATTTATCTGGCTATTATTGTTCCTTGCCATCTGAATCTACATTATTAATTCAGTTTTAAGCAGTATTCCTGGAACTCTTCAAGTGCCACTATTATTACTTTTTAGTTTGGTGACTCTGTTTTTAATTTTTAAGCATTTGTGGTTTTTTTGTTTTGCATTTTTGTTTGTTTTGCATTTTTTGTTTGTTTATTCTTCAAAACAGTATGTATTTACTTCTGTTTGTAATAATTTATTCTCTCCAGGGATACAAATTTAACTAATTTAAAGTTGTCTTTTATTTTTCTACATTACATCTGTTTTCTTGGGATATTTTTTTATCCCAGAACTCAGACTTATAACTCTATATTCAAGTGTTTCTTGTTTTTGCTTTTTATATTTATATTTCCAAAAGTACAGTTGGTCTTGCTTGTCTATTTTGTTGTTATTTGTAAATAGATCTAAAGTGCTAACATGGTCACTACTGACTATTGCAGTGTCTTCCTCAACAAAACTAAATATTTACTTTCTCAGACTAATAAATACAAAATTTCATTAAAAGCTCCCAAGGCATGATATACATGTGGGGAAGGATGCATCTGGCTGCTTACCTTGTGGCTTTAGGAGTTCCTTGATCAGGAAGCAGAAGCAAGTTAGCAGATGGCTTACTTTTTTTGTTTTGAGAGCTAGTATTAGGTCTATAGCTTAGGTTATAGGCTAGATTCCTTGAGAGAGGGCTGAATGCTATTGAAAATGTAAAACATAAGTATTCATTCACTAAAACAAATACTGTACTTATAGAAGCTTATCTTCCAAAAGTACTAAAACATGTGTGCTAGAATGTATGTTCAGAAATGTTTATTGCTCTATTATTTTAACAAATATTTGTAGACAACTATTTGAATTCATCATAGCAGAAGAATTAAATATTAAACATTGTATATTTATCTACACTAATAAAAGAGAAGCATGCAAATTGACCGTACCTCTGCTATGCCCACAAGCCATGCCCACCAGCCAGTCAGGAGTGAGTATGCAAATTAACCCAACTAAGATGGCGGCAGCTATGGAGCTGGAGTGAGCAGGAGGCTTGGGTTGCCCGGCGATGGAGGAAGCCAAGCTTCCCACCCGCCCTGGCCGGCCCTGGCCTCCACTCAAGGCTACAAAGTTTCAATTATAGAAGAAAAATAAATCCCAGATACTTGCTTCCAGCCGGCCCTGGCCTCCACTCAAGGAGGCACTGAAAAAAGAAAAAAAGAAAAAGAAAAAAAAGAGGGGCTGGGAGCTTGGGTCGCTGGGGGGTGATTAGGCCAGGATCAGATGGCAGTTGTGGGTGACCAGGCTGGTGGGGGGTGGGGCTGTGGGGATAAGCAGACCATCAGGGGGGCAGTTGGGGGCGAGCAGGCCAGTGGGGAGGGAAGGTGGGGGCGAGCAGGCCAGCAGTGGGGGCAGTTGGGGGTGATCAGGCTGGCAGGGGGGCATTTGGGGGTGAGCAGGCCAGCAGCGGGGGGCAATTGGGGGTGATCAGGCTGGCAGGGGGGCATTTGGGGTGAGCAGGCCAGCAGCGGGGGGCAGTTGGGGGCGAGCAGGTCAGCAGGCAGAGTGATTAGGGGCAATCAGGCAGGCAGGCAGGCAGGCAGGTGAGTGGCTGAAGCCAGCAGTCCCAGATTGTGAGAGGGAAGTCCGACTGCCAGTTTAGGCCCGATCCTTGTAAAGCAGCAGTAAGCCATCCTTTGAGGGGTCCCAGATTGGAGAGGGTGCAGGCGGGCTGAGGAACACCCCCCCCCCCCCGCCCGTGCACGAATTTCATGCCCCAGGCCACTAGTATATATATATATATATATGTAAACTTAGATATATTTGGTGAAGAATAATGTCCATTATAGCTTTTTGAGTACAGAAATCAAATTGCAAAGTAATATATTAATATAAGATAAAATTTTGTAAAAAATACAAAATAATAATCATCTGCTTTATATTATATAGGTACTACATAAAGATAGAGATATAATTATAGATATGTATGCTCTAAATATGCATACATATATAAACACACACATACATATACATAT